>NC_060267.1:3831955-4131955 GCF_021613505.1 Equus quagga | reverse complement strand
AGCATCAAAATGGTGATGGTTACCATGAAGGGAAATGAGGGTTCCCTGGGCAAGTGAAACAGGGAGACCTAATTGAGATGGGGTGTCAGGAGAGTTTTCTATGAGGAACTGACATTTAGCCTGAGACATTAAAGGACGTGCCCAAAACAGCTGGGGACAGAATGTGCATTTGTACATGTGCAAGGGTCGGGGAACCACTTCTGAGGCAGAGGGAACAGAACTTGCAAAGTCCCTGAGGATAGGAGCCTGGTGTGGGGGAGGAGGTAACAAAAGAGCCTGGGGGCACAAAGGGAAGAGAGAAGCCTGGGACTGGAAAGCTGAGGTGGGGAAGGCGGTTCTGGCGACAGCGCAGGCAGGGACTCAGAGGGGCGGTGCAGAGTATAATTTTATCCTAAACTTAGCGGATAACACGGAATGGGATGACAGGATTCGGCGCATGCTGTAGCGAGCACTCTCGGGCTTCTGTGTGAGCACGGATCCGAATGGAAGTGGGCGTGAAGAAGGGAGGCAGACACATGGCGGGAGGCATCTGTGAGTGAGAGGCAGGGATGAGTGCAAGGAAAGCAAAAATGGAGACAAACAGGGTGACTGGAAAGAGGAGAAATTTTAGAAATATTCTCAGCAAAGGTTTAAGCAAAATAAGTATTCTGATGAATTTCAGAAAAGAAAAGTAGCATTTCCCAAATATTCTCTCTACCAAGAACTCAGTCTTGTCACAGAGTAAAGCTTCAGCTGTTGCTTAATCCAGGGTAACCGGGGACCTGAGGTTCATGTCAGGGGAGCGGAGCATGGAACCCTCAACTTTACCTTCCTGGGACTCACTGACAGTGTCGGTTAGTTATGACAAGACTGAGACAGGCCAAGTCATTTGGGAATACATTTCAACAAGAAAGAAGTGGAGGATTTTTTCCCCCATAAACATTTAAAATAATTAGTTTAGGGGCCAGCCGCATGGTGGTTTAAGTTCAGTGTGTTCTGCTTTGGTGGCCCAGGTTCAGCTCCCAGACCTACACCACTCATTGGTGGCCATGTGGTGGCAGTGACCCACATACAAAATAGAGGAAGATTGGCACAGATGTTAGCTCAGGGTGAATCTTCCTCAGCAAAAAAAAAAAAAAAAGAAAAAGAAAAGAAAAGAAAAGAAAAAAAGTTCATATTTATTGAGCACATATTAACAAGCCAAACACCCTATTAACTCTTTTGCTCCTCACAGCATATTGTGAGTGTGGTAGCATAATTACCACCATTTTACAAAGGAAATGCCTGGCCTCTGTGACTCCACACTCTGACTTGGTCCTCTATCTCCATCACTGGGTGTTCCTTCTCAACTTATTTTTCAGGTTCTTCTTCACCTTCTTGCCTTATCACTTTGGGAAGGCTCCAGAGCTCAGTGCTTGGACCCCTCTCTTCTCTGTCCATGCTCACTCCCCTAAGGTACCTCATGGTTTTCAAGTACATCTCTGTGCTGATGACTCAAAAATTTCTATTTCCTGCCCTAACGTGTGCACTGAACTCCAGGCTCAAATGCCCAGCTGTCGGCTCCACATCCCCACGTGGATGATGCATCGACATCTCAAACGTAACATATCCAAAACCGAACTCTTAATTTTCCCCCAAACCACTCCCTGCCACAATCCTCCTTATCTCAATAAATTTTCCTTAAAATTTTAACACAGACTAAATTTAACTTTAGTTAATAAAATCAATAGTTTCAACAGCTTTCCTGGAAAGACTACTGAATTTGCTAAAGTTCATGATCTGAGATTTACTGGAAAATATATTGGATTCCAGGGCTAAGATATCAATAGCTACGGTTGCAGGCATGCACACACACACTTTCTAAGAAATAATTTGTGTACTTTCAATAGTATATAGATAAATAAAACCAACATTTATATCTTTGATTATAGACACACACACTTCCCAAGACATAATGTGTCATAATCTTAATAGTATTAAATAAATGAAAGTATTAAAAGTAAAATCAATGCAGCATATCTGTCCCACTGGCAAATGGAAAGGTGCTCCACTTGGTTATTCATCCAGGAAAGGTACATTAAACGTACAACGGGACGCCATGCCATACCCATCAGTATGGTTAACATAAAATACCAATACCAAGAGCTGGTAAGGATGCGAGGAAAAGGGAAACTCTCATAGACTCTTAGTGGGAACATAGCCTGTAATATTGAACGGTGTCTTCAACTGGGCATCTATCACCTTCCTTTTCAACTCAACGTCATCTGCTTTGGGGAAATGCTATTTCTCTGTCTCCTTCTGTTGGGGCTGTTTAACATTCACTCCTGCCTCCCTGACTGAAGGAGCAGAGAATGCACTAGATCCCCGGACACAGTGACCAGAGCAGAGGTCAGCATTTGTCCCAAGCTAAGTCACTAAGAATCTTTCAGGGGAGATCCAGTCTTGTTTCCTTCTCTGGCATCATGAACTCTCAAGACGATGCAGACTTATGGCAGCTGGGGCCATCTTGCCATGACACAGGACAGCCTTTCGTAGGCAGGGAACCCTGAGAGATAGCAGGCCTATGACATTGGGGAACTTGTGCCTGAAGCCAGGATGCAGCTTGGACTCCCCACTTTTGTAAGCTAATAAATTCCCTCCGTAAGCTAGTATAAATTAGCTTTCTGCCATTCGTACCTGATGGCATCCTTCTATACTACTGAGCTATTGTTACTCATTTTCCCAACTTAAGACCTTTAGTTTTCTATAGCAATTTTTGCATCTATTTAGCTTTATCTAAGAGTGACAGGAAGGTACCTGAATGGAGGCCCATAAACTGAGTTTTGTATATTCTTTCATAAACTTATTTCCTTTCTACTTTTAAATATCTCCTGGTTTCCTTTAAAGATGAAGAGCTTTTATTTTAAGTGTTTAATTATTGAGGATTTTCATATCCCAATGAGCTGAGTAGGGTAAATATCATTATTCTTATTTTACAGAAGAAAAAAATGATACAAAGAAATGAAATCATTGAGTCTAATATCAAAGGAGGTTGGTAAAAGTTACAAAATAGGAATCCACATAATCTAATGCCTATCTCAACACATTTTCCATTAGGATTCAAGAATTTATTATGTATAAAGAGAAGTGATAATCTCTAGACCAGTACTTAACCTACATTCTTAAGAGACATAAAACCGATGCTTAACTCTCACTTTCAGCAAATAAATCCTCAGTGTCTTTGGTATCAAATTCTAGTTTACCAGGTGTTTTCCCATTTAAAAATATCCATTAAAAAAATCCTTTTACTGAATAGTTTCCCATTAAAAAAATCCCATCAAAAGTCAGGTAAAATAAAGAAATTTTGTAAAATTTATTTTTTGGTTATCAAATATTAATTCAACAAATGTTAGAATTTTTTCTCACTTTAGAAAACAAGAATGGTAAACTTTTTTTTTCAAGAATTTTCAAGATTTTATTTTTTCCTTTTTCTCCCCAAAGCGCGCCCCCTCCCCCCGCCACGGGTACATAGTTGTATATTTTAGTTGTGGGTCCTTCTATCTGTGGCATGTGGGATGCTGCCTCAGCATGGCCTGACGAGTGGTGCCATGTCTACGCCCAGGATCTGAACTGGCAAAACCCTGGGCCACCCAAGTGGAACGCATGAACTCAACCACTCGGCCACAGGGCCAGCCCCTGGTAAACTATTTTTAATGGGAATTTGACTTCCAAAGAGTTTGAAAGAAATGTTAATTGGGCCTCTCAAAGTAACTAGTAGGCTATATTGTATAAAGAGCTCATTTTACTCCTTTTGAGAAAGAAAAATTCCAAGAGTTGAATAAAAGTTTTACAAAAAAAGGAAAATGCGGGTTTTTTTGTTATAAAAGGAAAGATTAGCTAATATTTGATGAACAAAAATTCTAACTGAAAGTGTCCCATGTTCTTATTTTCTAAGGCACCATTTTTACTTCCCTTTCTTCAAATTGTCATTCTCAATTATGACCTTATCTCTAATTAGTCCTATCTTAATCCAAATTAGGAAAACAGCAAGGAAGACAAAACAGAGAAATAAGAGAATGACTACAGGGGGTCCTGGAAACAACTCAAGTGAGGTGATTACAACAGAGACGGGTATTAACCAGGAGAAGCCAAGAGCAGAACATTAAGAAAGAACTGGGGCTGGAAGGGGAAGGAGAAAGAAAGGGAGACAGAGAGTGAAGGACACATTGGGAGAGAAAAGGTTGAGAGAAAGAAAGTAAGCAAGTGAGGAACGAAAGGTGAAAAGAAGAAAAGAGAGAAAAAGGAATTAAAAAGAAATCAAAAACCCAAATCAAAGTTTGCTTATACGCTATATAAAGTTAACAAGGCTTAGAATAATGACAAATGTAGTATACGGATAAGTAATTTTTCAAAAAATAAATGTGCGTTCTTTCATGGTAATAAGAGCTCTTATGCTAAGACTTCAATTCAAAAGCCCTAGCCTGAATTCTGGTGTGAAGCTAGATACGGAGAGCAGAACAACTAGCCCAGATGCAGAGTCTGGTACAGTCATCCGTCACTTAATGGGACACATTCTAAGAAATGCATCGTTAGGCGCTTTCGTCATTGTGTGAACATCACAGAGCGCACTTATACAAACCTAGATGGTGTAGCCACTACACACCTAGGCTGTATGGTACTAATCTTAGGGACCACTGTCGTCTATATGGTCCCTCACTGACCAAAACTTCGTATCGCGATGCGTGACTGTACATTTGATAACTTGATGTATGATTTTTAAAATCACAAATCAGTGGACACGTGATAGGTTCTTTATTAAATGATCCAGGAATATTAGCTAACTGTTTATAAAAATTAGTATTTAAATCCTAAGAAAAATAATGGAAGCCAACCCCCCTCCCCCCCCCCGCTAAAACTTCAATATGTCAAAAAGAGGAAATAAACTACTGAGAAAAGAGATTTTTGCAACAAACTGGTAAGGACTAGTGTCCTTAATATTTAAATAGTTTATACAAACCAATAAAAAAAAACTGAGAGCACTTCTGATAGAAAATGAATAAAGGACATAGCAGACAATAAAAAATGAAAATGGCCAGTATCCATATAAAAAATATTCACTTGTGCTAGAAATTTTTCAAAGAAGTAAATTAAAATATAAATGCAATGTTCATTTAACAAATCAGAATGATTGAACATGATAATGTTCAATGTTGACAAGCTCTAGTGAGATGTTCACTTAAAATGTTGCTGATAGTGATACAAAATAGTATACCCTTTCTGGACGACAACGTAGAATGATGTATCAAATAGCTTAAAAAGAAATACACTTTTGACTTAATGAAGTCAGAAATACAGACAAAGATTTGGGTAAAAGGATATTCATTCCAGTTATTTATAATAGTAGTCTATTGGGAAATGGTTATGTAAATACAGAATTTATTTTTGGGTGTGATATGAAGTAGGATTTTAATTGAATTTTTTCCCATGTGGCTAAAAATGACCCAGCATCGTTTTCTGACTAGTTCAACCTTTCCCCAGTGACGTAAGACTATACCTCTGTTTCCACATGTGCAGTAGTCTGTTTCTAGGCATTCCATTCTCTTCCACTTGTCTCTTTATTACCCCACGTTGATATTTCATAGACTTAATGGCACAATTTTAGAATGAGTCTTGATATTGGGTAGAATAAGTTTCTCTGCTTTCATATTGTTTCAAAAACATTTTGGCTGTTTTTCCCCTCCCACCTTTCTTACTCCATATACATTTTAGAAACAGCTTATTAAGGTCCTGCCCAAGATCCTTTTGGGATTTTGAATAGAATTGAATTTATAGACGAATTTGAGAGAAATGATATCTTTTAGATTCTAAGACTTTCCATTAAAGAACATGATATAGGTCTTCATTTATTTAAATATTCTTTTATGTATATGCATATATCTCTATCTATATCTGTATCTAACGGGATGATACAACTTTCGTTATATTTATTCCTTATATGAACTTTATTATTTTATTGCTATTATAAATGGAATCTTAAAGATTTAACTTTCTGTTTTTGGCTAGTATAGAGAATTGAAACTGATTTTTGTATACCGATCTTGTATCTAGCAACTTAGAGAAACTTTTAATGTGTTTGCTTCCTGATGGCCCACATCCCCCTATACAACTCTGGGTATGAAACCTGTCAGGCGTCATTCAGAATATGAGTGTCATCTGGGGAGAAAGCAGACAAGTGGGTCACCCGTCCCCTCCCAACTCCAGCAAAAATGAGACATGCAGGAATCTCCTCTGAAGTGGTGCCCATCTCGACGAGGGAGCCCTTGTCTCTCTGAGGTGACTGCACAGGACTTACAGACTTTCCAAGCTTTCAGGTGTTAGCCTACCTGTCACCCTTCACTGACTACCCTATTGGCACCTGCCAACCCTCATCTGTCCCTATTACAGAATCCCATTCGTGCCCTTCGGGTAGGTAATGATCACACTTTGTGAGTGTTTGTTTGGCAATATTCCTGTTTACTGCCTGTTCTCTCCATCAATTGTGAGTTTCATAAGGGCAGGGGCCAGGTCTGTGTTCTGCATTCCTGGCAACTGCCACTAAGCTCAATAAATATTTATAGGCTGAGTGCAAGAGTTAAAATATGTCAAAGATCTGTTTCAATTTTTAATGTTAATAATACTTTATATCATAATTTAAAATATATTTTACTTGTATAATTTTATCTTCATAACTGCCTTTAAAATAGGCATTATTAGTCCCCATTTGACACAGGAGCTAACTAAGGTAGTAGGAAATAAGTAACACGGTCCAAATTAAAAGAAAGAAATCAGTGGAGTTGAAAACAGAACCCAAATCACTTAACTCAAAAATCTAATTCAAAAACCATATAAAAAAAGGAAAAGAGAAAGAGATGAGGAAGGGGGGGAGGGAAGCAAGACAAAGGAAGAACAGAGCAAGGAAAGTCCATTCATTCCTGAACTTTCCATGTCAAGGGCATATCGTACTATTTGTCCTGCTAAGGACTCCTTAAATCTCGTACTTTAAGCCTTTGACGAAACCTCATACCTCTCTAAGACATTTCATGGCCAGGAGACAGATTAAGATTACTTTCAAGCAACACTGTTCTACATGAATCACACAGAGTGGAAAATACAGGAGTTTGCAGTAATAGGATAAGTCTCTTTTTCTCTGCTACATGTCACCAGCATAAAACTTGCTGGTGAAGTCAGGACACATAATCGAGTCTGATAATTGTAAAAAGTACGTATAATATGATTTACTTTCAATTTCAAGTTCCAATTCATTCTCTCATAATTTTTCTGCCTTAGTCAACATTACAGAAAACTTTGGCTCTCTCTTAACATTTAAAAGCCAGATGAGAATATCTTCCCAGTTTTACTGTAGTTATGAGGGTGGGAATAGTTGCTTTCTAAGGGAATCATTTAAAGAAAGAACACTGGGCACCAGCCCAGTGGCTTAGTGGTTAAGTTTGCATGCTCTACTTCAGTGGCCCAGGATTTGGGGGTTTGGATCCCAGGCACAGACCTGCACACTGCTCCTCAGGCCATGCTGTGGTGGCCTCCCACATACAAAATAGAGGAAGATTGGCACAGACATTAGCTCAGGGCCAATCTTCCTTACCAAAAAAAAAAAAAAAAAGAAAGAAAGAATACTGCACTCCACATCTTGTTTTAATCAATGACACTATATGTCCCTCTCCTTTCTTTGTCCTTAAGTCTGATGATAAAACGATCGGTAGTTTCTGTTAATTCTGATTAGGAGGCTTCATCTAGTGAAGTTATAAGAAGGAAAGGAATCCCCTACTGTTCCCAGTCTCCATGTAGTAAAAGAATCGTCTCAGTCCCTAAGTTAATAACACTAATTTTGTGATTTGGAGGGAAAAGTACTTTCCTGCCAAATGGTAACCCATATATAAGAGCTGACTGCTGGTGAAACGCCGTAAGAATGAGACCTCACTATGAACCTATCGACACGAGGACTAAATCACTGGGGAGTGTCACTCACCTCTTCCTGAACCCAAACAGACAGCAATGATACAGTTTTGATGACATTCTGTCTGCCACAGCCTCTGACAGGATGGTTCATTCTTAATCCAAAGTGGTGGATCAGGGATGGACAGTGGCATGTCCCAGAGCGTAGGGATCACAACCTCAGGACCCCGACATACCCATGACTGAGACATCATATTCTATCAGCAGCGTTGCTTCTTGTCCACACTGCTTAAGAATACTCATGGCTTCGGCATGCGTGGTTCCAAGAAGCCGAATTCCGTCCACACTGAGCAACCTATCGCCAGGTTTGATGGTGCCCTCTCTGAAGGGAGAACAAAGGAACAGTCTTAATTAATTTAGCGTAATGGGGCTTAGCATTAACAGTCAGTTAGCCAAAGTGGTTCTTACACACACACACACACACACACACACTCTGCCATCCATCCCATTTGCATTTCCTTTTATGCATCAGGTATGACAGCGAGAGAGTAAAGAGGTAACCAGAACAGACAATTGCTGCTATGAAAATCAGTAATAAAAAATATACACATTGGCAAATAACCAGGTTACCCACAATTAACTGTTGGGGTAAAAAAGTAATAAAGGCGCATTTTCCCTTTTCTAGGGTTTTGCCTAAATGTCTAAAATTGATTTATTAGAGCCCAGAAAATAGCATTTACCTCTGTTCCCAAAGCCAGGTAAGCAGAGAAGCCTGCTGACTCCACTCAATTTATTACCAGTGAGGCCAAGCGGTTTAGGGAGCGTGGGTGAAAATGCCCCTAGTCTGTAAATTTTCCCACTGATTTATAAGGCCATTTGGCAATCATTAAATTGATTCAGTCTCATGTTCCCTGGAAGAGACAGGAAAGACGACTTTCCCTGCTGTGACCACAGACACTTAGGATGTTGAGAGAAGATGCCTCAGGACATTACTGACACCACTCAGGTGTGGCCAGGGCAGCTTCCACATTATGACCCTCCTGCCTCATGGGGGTCATGGAGATGAGAAAACCAAACTGGGGATTACACGTGTAGGATGTGGAGAGAATAAAAATGATCTTAAATATCTTTCACCTAGGTAATTCTGTAAGCAATTTGACTCTAAATTTTTATCTTAAATTCCTAGATTTCCTATTGTCCTACATTCATTTGGTAATATGTCGCTCACAAACTAGTAATCTGCTTCTGACATTTCTGTCCACTCCAACTCTGAGTGTCCATAGGAAATGGAAGATTCCCGTTTAATTCAGGAAGAATGATTGACAAGGGAAGCACAAGAAGGGAAAACGCAAAGTTCCCCTGGAAACCGGGACTTTGTATTGTCGTCTGCAAAGGCAAACATACTTTAGCCCAGGTGAGAAACCAGCGTCTTCCTATTCTCTGACTTTATGTTAAACATCATCTTTTTCAAAAAGTGAGCTCACACATGAGCTTTCAAGGAAAAGAGACCTGAGTCCTATCCTCGTTCTTCCGTGCACTAGCTGGCAAGGCATCTAACCAGCCTGGCCTCAGTTCCGTCACCTGTAGATGTGAATAAAAACACCTCGTTTAGCAGGGGGTGGCGAGGATAAAATAAGATAACGCCTGCCAAGCACTCAGCACGTTTCCCAGCACATGGTAGGTGCTCAACAAATAGTACCTATTATTATTACTATTTCTTTGCTTAAGAAAAGGTTTTAAAAGTTCATCCTGGGCTGAAGCATAGTGTGCAGTCAGGGTAATCTGCATTTTCCTCCCATCCTCCAACCATATCTGAGGGCAGGAGTTGTGGTCCCTACAATTACGAAGTTGACTTTTGCTGTGGGAAATTAATACAAAGGTGAGCATCTCCTGAGACTTCTAAGTTGGGAGTTTGCCTGGGACCCATCCCCCAACGTTTATGATAGGAATGCTGAAGGAGCCACCCTTTAGATACTCAAATGATCGAAGACGAGAAAGCAGACATTGACCATATTCCTTCCCTTTTACTAAAAGTCACTTCCATTCTGACACACATCATCATCAACAACAGGTAAGCATAACAATGATAAGGATGTTGACAATGTAACAATCAGAACACCACTGCCTATCTTTCCAGGTTAGGAGATCAGCAATTGGCCACGATGCCTTTCAAGGGCCTGCCTTCCAAGAGCCATCTGCCCTTTGTTAAGTGCCTCCGGTATGACAGGCCCGTATATCTCCAATCTTTGATAAAAGTGAACAACCCTGAAAGGAAGGTGTTATTATCTACATTTGACAACGGGGAAACTGAGCTCAGAATTGTTGAGTCCCTTGCTGGAGAAAAAGGGTGGTGAAGGGTGGAATCCAGTCAGACCGTCTGCTTCCGATTCCGCAGCCGAAACTCTTTCAGTTTTCACATTCTAACATATTTATCGAAAATCTATCTTTTACTATGAAATTTGTAACTCATCAACTTCTGCGCCAAAGTTTCGGCTTTATTTAATCTGTTTGGATGATGACACAGAAAGACGGAGTTACCTGTCCGCAGGCCCTCCCGGACGAACACACGTTATCACAACCGGACGAGATTTATTTCTGTCATCGTGCGCTCCCCCTAGCAGAGGAGAGAAACACCGCTTAAACAATTCTTTCATTAAAAAACTCACTTACAAAACTACAGCTGAGAAACTGAAGTACATTTTGTTGATGTGGGGAGGAAAACATGTAAAATTTTCCTTCTGGTATATAATAGCCTTAAAAATCTTATTCATTTCATATAGAATATGTTTTTGAAATCACCATTTAACGAGTGTGACAAGAGCATCCACTAATTACAACTACGAGCCCCGTTAGAAGAGCCGCCAGTTATAAACAAAGTGCAGGTGGGTGTGCTTGGTGCCCATTAACCTGGGCTACAATACAGGTGAGCGAGTCTACAGCCTGACATAAAGGAAGCAGAAAGGTAAAAGAAAAAATCCAAGTATTAAAAAAAGAAAGAGGAAAAAATTCAAGTGACTGAACTGGCCTCCATTAAAATTGGAGTGTTCACCTACAACATGACTGACAAACAATAATGTACAATTGAAATTTCACGAGGTTGTAAACTATCATAATCTCAACAAAAAGTTAAAAAAAAGTTGGGGTGTTCAAAACTTTTGGGCAAATTTGACAGACTGTGTCAAACCAATTGCAATGCTTAGATGGGAATTTTAATTTTGTATAAGGAAAATTTCTCCTCAAGAATTCTTAGAAACATAGAAGCTTTGAGACGAAAGGTAATTTATTATAAATTCTCTTTTCCCAGAGGACCCCTTTGTACTCCCTCTTTAATCTGTACTCCCTCAGCCTCTACCTGGGATCCACCAGTTGACCTCCTTATGAGACTGAGGCAGGCCACCCCACCTTTGGACACCTAGGTGTGTTGGAAGGTTCTTCCTAACATTCAGCTGCTATCTATCTTCCTCCAACCTTCATCCACTGGTCCTTGTTCTATTATCTAGAGCAGTGAAACAAAAATGTAAGTTCTCTTCTACAAGAAAGTTTTTTTTAAAGTTGAAAATAGTGATTACACACCTGCTAAGTCTCACCTCCTTAAGGCTGAACACTTCCCGTTTCTCAACTACTCTTCATGGGACCTGATTTCCTCGTACATCACCATCCTGGCTGCCCTCTGAGTGGTCCCTACTTTGCCAGCATCTGATAAATACGAATGTTACTATCAAGGATTCTTTCCCTAATGCTTGTCTGGTAGAACAGACTGACATTCCCCTAACTTGGCACAGGGAGAGGGGTCAACTTAAAGAACCCAGCCTAAGAGAAGAAAAGGCGTTCACTGTTCCTGACAAAGGGAAACACTGCCTTTCTGCTCGCCTCCATTACAAGCAACTTATTCCATCTGGCTGATGGGTATAAGCTACATTTCAGTGTTTTATTCTCTCATTCAGTTGGATGGCTTATTTTAAAATTCCTCCTTACTTAAAATAGGAAATTCACAACTTTTGCAGAAAAAATTCTTAATATGAAAATCATGACAATACCTTACAGCACATGCTTACCCATATTTATATAAATACCATTATGTAACTTCTCTTTTGCAAGGTGTTCATAAAAAGATAGCTTTGCTTTCCCCCTTTTACAAAAGGATCGGCAGAAGACAGTAAGAACATTTCCATAACTTTGGTTTGGAGTTCTAAATTTAAATATATAACAGTGAGCGCATGTTAAGGTGTGAGAGAGAGCTCTACATTTCTTGATATGTGACATTTTATCATTATTTAAAACAATGAGCTTAGTTTATGATTCACTTAGGTTCTAGAAGTTTGAGTTGCAAAGCAAAACAGAGCCCACGCAGAGCCCAGGGGTCTTCTCAATCCTGGCTGCACATTAGCATGACCCACTTGGGATGCTTTTTAAACAATATCATTGCTAGGACCGCAGTGTAGGCCGAATCTGGATATGGAGCTTTACATGGTAAACAGGTAGACCAACCTACAATTTTAGAGTTGAGAATACCAGATAGAGAAAGTTTCCTTGTCCAAGGTGAAAAGCAACCGAGTGGCAGAGTAGCTTTCCTATTAGCCCAAGCTGTCTTAGCTTGGTGGCAAGGGACTTCACTAAAATTTAACTCTCTGAGATTCAGGCCAGAACACCATTTTTCATTCTATGGGTGCAAGGTTCTGTTGTTTGGAGAGTCAAAGTTTTAGAACCTGTGACATATAAGTGACTACAACATACCAGGTAGTATTCTATGCTCATACTAAGAAACTCTTCCCACGCACGCACACACATACAGATATTTGAAATCCCTGCAACTTGCAGGAAGGACATTTTGTCAACAATAGATCATCAGTTGTCTTGAGGTGGTTGTGGATTTCAACTGCTTCTATTCTTTCTAGTTCTTGAGTGATAAATCACCGTTGGTTTAGTTCTTTCATCAGCAATTTGATTTGTTATTGATTAACCATACGGCAGCTAGTGATGAAGATCTGCACCAGCAGGGTTTTTTCACCGCAGATTTTCGATGATTAGGTTTGTAGGCATGCGATTCAAGCACACCTCTTTTTCAGCTGTACTGCAAAAACAGATTTGTTTATACCACCCTCAGAGCTAAAATTACCTGTACACTGAATTTGCATTACCTTTATCTAGTTTTTCGACACAGAAATTTGGGAATGGTTAAGGTAAATGATCTTAGGGTCTGGTGTTCCACCTAAAAATAGGACTTGGTCAGAAAACCGTAAAAACCACTGATCTAAATCACTCAATGAGTTCCTGCTTGCCCATTTTCTCTAACACTCACTTGGGCACTTTATCAACTTATGTCTTAAATTCACTGGACTGTAATTCCCTGTAGATCAGGGTCTTGTCTCATGGCTCCAGAGCACTTGGCCCTATGCTGCCATGTTGACATGTCCTTAATAAATATTTGATTGATTGATTTGCTAAATGACTGACACAGAATGGAACCTTATGCTTAAAGCTCAGTCATTTAAGACGATTCTATGTAAGTGAACACACCTCTTTCATCCTTTGACGCACGTATGTTTATTAAGATGCTTAGTTAATTTTAAATAATGTTTTAATAATTTTGATAGAATTTTGACTTTAGTCAAGTTCAAAATGTAATAGGTGAAAACAAAAAAGTCAAGAAATGTGCAAAAATTCCTGATGCTTATCTAGTTCCCTATTGAACCTCATTGTCATGCTAGGAATTACAAACTGTTAATATATGCGTAGTCTTTCAGAGACAAAATTGCTAATAAGAAAAATAAAATATTAAAAGCCAGAATTACAGCTCAGAATTAATGGTTTTATAAACAAGTTGTAGTCACCTGAAATCTTTACTATTAATGTCGTCCAATGAGATAAGTTGAGCTGATGCACATAGGTGCCCAAGAGATGAGATTATCTTCAGTCTATTTTAAGAAAGCTACAATAACAAAATGCATTTCAGCAGAAAACAATTTAAGCAAAGTTGCTTAATCCTAGTGCATTAACCAAATCAAGCCATACTCATCAACATTTTTAACTCAGTGATAGAGAAAAGGGAAGGCAAAAGGCAGGTTGACAAGTGGCAGGTCAGTAGGATGATGTGAACTGACAAGGTTTACACACAGTGGCTGCTCTGTATTAACAGACTGAAAATAAAGCCAGGTCATTTGGATTCCACCTTGATTCTCACTCCTTGCTTTATTTCCTTAAAGATGAGTGGGTACAAATATTAAAAGGTGACTTTAACACTGGAAATACCAATTTTTTGATGACTTTCTAGTTCACTCCCAATATTTCATTGAAAAATTCTCCAAAAATCTCTGATGGTTCATATTTTCTAACCACCACCTACCTCGTATCACAAAGCCAAAAGTATTGCCTTCTTTATGTAACGTGACCTCCACTGTCCGGAATATAACACTCGATCCTTGAACAGCTGAATGCAGGAGAGAGAGGGAAATATGTCTTAAATCATAACAACATTTCTAAGTTCTAAGATCCTTGTTGCAAATAATTCTTGTTTTGAGTAACAAAAAAGTAATAATTTCCTTTCAAAGAAAATGTTAGAAAAAATAATTGGAACAACGTACAAATACTATAAAATGCTCATCTGCATGAGTGACTCCTGGAGGTGCAAGTGGACTCAAAATCATAGGTACTTGTTTCTAGATAGACGGTAATATTCACATTGTTAATTACTCTACATAATAAGAGGGACAATCTTCTTATGATAAATAGAATTGTTTTCCCTTTGGAAAATGCACAAACAATAGGATTTTTATAAAACTTATGAAATAATTAATACTTATTTTTGCAGCTAGCACTGGAAGAAAAAGCATTACTCTCAGATCGCCATTAATAGATTAGGCTGATGCAGATAGGTTTTCTGACATAATGCATAGCAATTAAACCAAGACATCAGCAACCCAAACGAAGCTTGGAGGGCAAAAGAAATTCTAAATATGCTCAAAATATTACGACTGACTAATAAAATAAAGGTTTACTTAATTTTATTAATACCCTCGTTCTTATGTTGTATTTGCTTGCTTATTGCTCTCATTTCACAAAATGAAATTGCATTGCCAAGTTGCAATCTCTATTATATTACAAACAGTATGAGGGTATAAGTTGTATAAACGTATAGTCTCTAAAATATTCTGTAAGACTGCTTTCGAGAAACTGGTGAGTAATTCCGGTTGTACAGTATACTATTGCTGAGTTTAAAAAGACACATTTCCACAAATTAATATTTTACCATTATGGATACAAGGACGTTTTTATTTATGGAGACAGAAAAGTTTGCAAACTGCAGAAGTCGATGGCCTTAGATCTTGTCATGAACTTGTACAATGATATCTAATTATCTGATGCTGGGTTCATTATTTATTTATTTTTTTGAGGAAGATTAGCCCTGAGCTAGCTGCTGCCAATCCTCTTCTTTTTGCTGAGGAAGACTGGCCCTGAGCTAATATCTGTGCCCACCTTCCTCTACTTTATATGTGGGACCCCTACCACAGCATGGCTTGCCAAGCTGTGCCATGTCCGCACCTGGGATCCAAACCAGCGAACCCCACGCCACCAAAGTGGAAAGTGACCATTTAACCGCTGTGCTACCAGGCCGGCCCCTGGGTTCATTATTAATAACACATTTTTTACATTGTTACTAGATCCTGAAGAGTTTATTACATAAAACTATCAATAAGAAATAGACAGAATTTAAAGGTATCTTTTAAAAGAACATTTCTTGCCATTTGCAGAAATAAGAAGTAATTTTAATTAAGCATTAACTACAATTATTTTTAATTATCAGATATTCCAAATCCTCAAAGGAATGGACATGATTATGAAAAGTACAAAGTTAAATTCGCGGAAGTACACACATCCAGCTGGCACAGAAAGTACAATAAGAACTTGGATCTGTTGGAAAACAACATAAACCAACAGCTGAACAAATGTTTCGGTACACTGCTGATTTAATTAAACGTCATATTCTCGCTATCAGGGGAATTTCAGTTTATTCTAATCAACTAGCAACAGTACATAACAAATAGCGGAAAGTGGTGAGGTACGGTTTTAATTAAATGAAAAAATAACTGAGTTTAAACCAAATGTTTTCTTATTTTCATGACCTGACAAGCCACCTGAACAACTGGTTGAGAACATGATCTTTTTGTTCTCCTGGTAAGGGAGGAAAGGAGAAGATAGGGGGAGAAATAATTAATGAGCATCTACTGTGTGCCAGGAACTGCAAAATGGTTTACAAATATTATTTCATTTAATCATTAAATCAACTTTCAATTATATATGAGCAAATCCTAATTCTGGGCCACCTGTCCTTGTTGGCTGGGTGTCTGTTCTGGGAACGCAAAGCACTATCATTTTAATTTAACGTGAGTTAAATCTTGCTGACCACAAAATCTTACAATCAAATCTAAAGTCAATATACAGACTTTTGGGATTATCTACAGCTTTAGATTACCACGCTATTGCCGTTCATCATTCACAAAGATAAATGTGAATGTCGACTACGTTTTAATATATTTAAAGAAACAGATTTGGTCTTTCTACTTTTTATTTGCACGACTGGCACTTGGTGACTGGGTTTTCATATTTGACACCAGGACATCCTGTATTGCCATGTGAATTTTACTCATTACTTCACAGGTATGTATGTGGAAATAAAGATCCAATTAAGGGACTTGCCCAAAGAACCAAATCTGGTACCTAGAATGGCTAGGTAGAGACCAATTTCACAATGCAAAAATACTCCTTAGTACTTTAGTGCACTGTTGTCCCTTGTTTCCATGTGAATATGCATGTATAGAAGTACATGCATATTCAGATTATTTTGCTATGGTAGACTAGCTTTTTCTAAATTATATATGACTACTTCTCTGCC
Organism: Equus quagga; assembly: GCF_021613505.1. Classification (NCBI taxonomy): domain Eukaryota; kingdom Metazoa; phylum Chordata; class Mammalia; order Perissodactyla; family Equidae; genus Equus; species Equus quagga. Next base: position 4,115,157 of record NC_060267.1, on the reverse strand, counting down.
TGCCCAGCTCCCACCTCAACAGGAGAAGAGGAGTTGGGTACTTTCCCACCTCTTCATGTTAGGCTTGCCCCCGTGACTTGCTTGGGATGTTAAGAGATGCAAGCAGAGGTTGGAAATGTGCTTCTGTGGTTGGGCGTGTCCTGTTTTCCCTCTGCCATTGCCACAGGAAGAGCTTTCCCTGGGTAGCTGCTGCTCCTTCAGACTGAATCCCAGAATGAACGGCGTGGCTGAGGCCTGAGACTCCTCCCCGCCTCCTCCATCATCATCCTCATCATCATCATCATCATCATCATCTATCTCTCTTAGAACTAGAATTGAGAAGGAAGAAGGCTGTCACAGGGACATGTGTTAACATATTTATTTGAACCAAAGAAAGACTCCTTCTGACAGAAAGCTAGTCTGATGTAGTGAGGACTGCCTTTGACAATCAGACTCGGTGGCAGACATTTGCCTTAAAATAAATGAGGTAAATCTGTAGATCCAAGGTTTGAGTGGAAACAGTATCTAAAGATGGATAAAATAAACAGCACACCAGAAATTACATCCTTTCCAACTATTTAAGCTTATCATGAAGAATTTTAAGCATTAACTAAAAATTAGATGAGGATTACATGATATTCAAAATTCTCTAGGGGTTATATGGCCAAGAAATTGGAAGGCACTGCTCTATACCAACTTTTAATACATAAATACCCAAGATATAGTTTGGTAATATTCTCTCTAAATACAGTCTCAAAACACCAAATAATTTTTAAGTCAAAAAGAAAATAAGAGCTCATGTAGATCGACCATTTCATTTTCATAAAGAAACTAAATCTTAGAAAAGGTGAGTGGCTTGCCAAGGTCAAAGTTCCATTTTTCCTCTATCAGGTCTCTCCCTCTCTCTCTCTCTTTCTCTCTCTCTCCCTTCCTCTCTCTCTCTTTCTCTCTCTCTTTCTCTCTCCCTCTCTCTCTCTCTCTCTCTCCCTCTCTCTCTCCCTTCCTCTCTCTCTCCCTTCCTCTCTCTCCCTTCCTCTCTCTCTTTCTCTCTCTCTCTCTCTCTCTTTCTCTCTCTCTCTCCCTCTCTCTCTCTCTTTCTCTCTCTCTCCCTCTCTCTCTCTTTCTCTCTCTCTCTCTTCCTCTCTCTCTCTTACACACACACACGCGCGCACACACACACCCCCTCTCATCCCTCCTCCACTTCTTTCTGGACTCTAGGGTTGGCTGAGCCTCAAGTTGCTGTGATGCCTGAGCGAGGGAGCAGTGTCCGCCTGGGCTCTCCTTCAGCAGCTGTGTCTTCCCAGGCTGGCTGCTGGCGGCTTGCTCCCGCTCTGCCTGTCTGAGCCAAGGGAAGAGCAGGCTTATCAATCCCTTCAACCTCCCTGAACTCAAAGATCTTATTAATTTTTCCAAACATAATAGAAAGAGACATTGATAATCCTTGAAGAATAGACCTCTTCTATCTGATTACCACCATAAAATTAACATTTTTGTGTTTAAAAACATTTTTCCCTTTTCTCATAAGCTTTATTATGTGAGGAAGGAAAAGGTGGTATAATCACCAAGCCATGACAGGTTTTAACCCCTGAATGTTTCTGATACCCACTCTCTCCTCTAACCCTACTAATGCTATATTTACTCAGGATATCACTTCTCTTTTGGAAAATTATAACAGCCTCAGGCTTATAGCTTCTGATCTGTTCTCCATTTGACTTCTTAAAATGTTAAGTCTGAAAACTCAGATCTGGTGATGCTGTTCCCTGTCTTTAAAAGCCTTAAAGGCTCCTTCTTGCCCCCTTGACGCCATCCAAGCTCCACCGATACGGCTCACGAGGCCCTCCATCGCTTCGTTCCTGTTTACCTCTCTGGCCTCCTCCCTCTCTGATGTTCCCTTTGTGCTCCAGCAACTCCAATCTGTTTGTAGTTTAAGCTGTGCACTGGGTTTTCTTCTTACCTTCTTGCCGTACTCTCTGCCTGAATGCTCCTCTTCCTATGGGAACTGCACGATCTCCTTCGCATCTTTCCAGAAACGCCCCGCTCTGGCTCACCCATCCCTCAGCAAATCACTACTGGCCTTTCCCCTGAAAGCTATACCAGGAGCTCCTCTAGGAAGAGGCCATGTCTTATTGATTTTCACATCCCCAGGGGAATAAAAATGCTTCCTGAAAGAGCGTTAGCTCTGGCTGTCTGGCTTCTCTTCACTCCTTGGCCATAAGAGTCATTTCAAACCAAACTGACTCTTTTAAAGGTCAAGAAAACACAGTAGTTTCAGTGTAATAATAATAATACTCATAATAATGGCTAACACATACCACGGCTGATCGAATCCCAATAATGATCTAAATTCTTTACATGATTATAGCCTCAAATTCTTACAGAAATTGTACACCTATTACAGCCATTTTACAGATGAGAAACCTAAGGCTCCGAGAACTTAAACAACACGCCTGAGGTCACAAAGCTAGAAAGGGGCAAAACTGACATTCAAGCAGTGACACAGTCCAAGCTCTCAACAATCTATTTCACTGCCTACTCTTGCTAAAAATGAAAAACGTTGTAACAAGGTTTTTGAGCACAGACTTTAATTGATTTTGCTATAAAATCACCATCAGATGTTCAGTGTTAGATTTTATGTGAAGAATAAGAACTCATGATTGGTTATGTACACGGAAGCCCTGGGCGCTGTCATCCGGCCCAGAGCTTCAAACACCATCTACATCCTCTTTACTCTTCAATTTACATTTCCAGTCCAGATCGTTCTCCCAAACTCCAAACCGTCTCTCCAGCTCTTGACATTTCCTCTTTGCATGTTAAACAGGCACCTCAACAGCTCCTCAAACGAACTTGTGATCTTCCCCTCACAAACCAGCTCCTACCCACCCCCATTAGTGGAACCCCACCCTTCAGTTGCTCAGGCTCAACACCTGGCGTGGTCTTTGACTCTGTTTTTGCACAACTCACATCAAACCCACCAGGAAATCCTGTTGGCTCCATCTTCAAAACAGATGGAGAATGTGACTGTGTGTCTCTGTCTCCACCACCGTCTCTCCCCTAGATCACTGCAAGACCCCCCGAGCTGGTCTCCCAGCTTCTACCTCTGACCCCTGCTGTCTGTTCTCAAAACAGCAGCTAGAGGCAGCCTTTGAAGACATAAATCAGGTCAGGTCACTCCTCTGCCCCAACCACACAAGCCTTCCTGTATCATTGGGAGCAAAACTTACGGTCCTTCCAATGGCCTACAAGGACACCCTCTCCTGTACATTTCTGACCACCTCTCTACTTCTCTTCCTGCTGACTCTGCTCCAGCCACACTGCTCCTCTGAGTGTTTCTAGAACAACCCCAGATATATTCGTGCCTTTTGATCTTAGCACTGGCTGTTCCATCTTTCTAGAATTCTCTTGCCCCAGAAATCCATATAGCTGACTTCCTCAGCTCCTTCCAGTCATTGACTAATGTCATTTTCCAAATGAAGCTGTTCTTAACCCCCCCATTTAAAATTGCGGTCCCACCCCAATGCCACACTCTCAATCCTTCTCCTTGCTCTACTTCCTTTTTCCCATGGCATTCATACTGTGTAATTGACTGACTTAGTGTGGTTTTATGTTATTACCTGTCTTCCCCTGCTAGAATGTAAATCCACTGACGTACCTGGTGGTGGCTAGAACACAGGAAATGCTCAGTAAGTCATTGCTAAACAAATGCATTATCGACTATGGATAACCAGTCTGAGTTCTCACCAGGACAGAAGAGCCACGAGCTCTCCCAGGGTGGCACCCATGTCAATAGCTCAATAACAGGAGAGGTGGTGGGAGGCCAGCATGGCTTACATGCAGGGCAGCAGTAACACATCGCACGAAGCATCCCTCACAATGAACAAGCGCCCGGACTTTGAGTCAGGAGCCTGGGTTCAGACACTGACTATGCCGCCTACTCATTTGGGAAAGATACTTAACTTAAGCCTCTGTAAAATGAGAATAATAATGATAATTATGCCTCTCTTGTAGTGTTGACTGATATGTGTATTTATTACGTATCAAAAATTTTTATAGTACCAGACACTGTTCTAAGTGCTTTACAAATACTAACTCATTTAATCCTCACAACAGATCCATGAGTAGAAATGAATATTTTTCCCATTTTCCAGATGTGGAAACTGAGACACAGAAAGCTTGAGTAACTTTCTCAAAGGCATGCAGCTCGTAAGAGGTGGAGCTGGGATCTGAACCCGGCTCTCTGACACTGCAGTTCGGCTCTGCTCTGCTGACCCTCCTTATGCTGAGGATGTAAGTCTATCAATGTAAGTCAGGTGCCTTATAACGCCAGACGTTTAGTAAGCTCTCAAAGTGCGTTGGCCGCTCTTTTCATTATTACTTGATAATAACGTATTCTGAATCGATTTTCATGCTTCAGAAATTAATGTAACTATATAAGAATCAATATAAAACACGTTAAACGTGCTTTGCCTACACCTAGTCACTAAGTACAGAGCCTGGATGGTGTTTAATGCACAGAACATATAAACATGTTGACTGTTTATTAAAATAGCTTAAGGGCAAATATGATGTTCATAGATCACCCTAATGGAACTTGAGTCCCATATGATTTCATTACTATCTATGTTCTTTTTAATGCTTTCTGGGTAAGTTTCTGTAAGTTTATACATTCAAATAATTTTTAAATACCAAAAAGCTATGCTCTGCTATTCCTGTAATGAGATGATGGCAAAAGAGAAAAAAGTGAGAAGCCAATTGTTTTAGGCAAAAACGTGGCGCAGCTGTCCCGCCCCTGAGCTGGGATGACTTACAGACAGGAGGCAGCTCATACTCGACTTCAAGAACCACTCTTTCTCCAACATTCTTCAGGAGGCTGATGATCTCGTCATGGCGGAATTTGGCCAGATTGATCCCATTCACTGCTTTGATGTAGTCCCCCACATCCAGCTGATCACTTCTGCAAAACAGGGAATGTCGCTTCAGAGGACCATCCTCTCCGCAGGCCAGTCTGACTGTATTTTCCAGTTCCCTGCGTGGGTAAGCTGCAAGCCCAGGAGCCGACAGTAGAGTAGAAGTCCCTGCCTCCCAGGAACGGCTGGCCCCTCGGAGCAGGAGCAGAGCCGAGGGCAGACAAGAGATCAATGGGTCCCTTTTAGTCTTGCTGTTACACTTTTGAAGTATGCGCGGGTCTGCTACTGTCTCTGATTTTTTTTCCTAACCCTTTGCCTCTTTTATTTTTAGAGAGCACCACAGAACAAAACAAAGAGAAAAATCTTTTTAGTTGCTTTGCCCATAAAGAGTTGGTTCTCTGGGGGAATATTAGCCAGATCGCGGACACACCAGAGCTTTTTCTTTCTTCCCATTCCCTCCCCTTTTTGCTGCCTGCCATTTGGACCTTTCACAGCTTTCAATACCTTCACTGGGAGTTTGCCTAGGGCCATGGAAAGGGTCAGCTTATTTTGCTATTTATTGCTTACAGCAGGACTGATAAAAAAGAGTATTGGTGAAGAAGAAATTACTGGGTTTCAGTAACATTCTCCTCTCTTTTCAGCACCGTAATAGAATCTTGGCTATTTCTGGGCTTCTACTCAAACTCTAGTTCTAAACTGAGAGCAGACAGCAAGACCAATGATAGGGCTTAAAATCTGTGTCACTGAGAAGGACCTTCAAAAATATTTTCTCCTTAAATAGAAAGATCTAGTTCATTTACGTTATATAAGTCCAGCTCCAATCATTCCTCTCTGGGGAGCCTTCCTAATCCGCTCCAGGCTGCAGTAGACGCTGTCACTTCCTCAGCTTCACTGACACTCATTGGGCAACTTAATCGCCTCACGCTTCGTGGCAACTCCTGTGTTGCTGCTCTTTACCAATTCACAAGGCTATTATTGCTCCCAAACTTTTCATGTTTTTATATTTCCCTCCCCTAATAGACTATGAGCCCCCTTAGGGCAGGGATCATGTCTAACTATTTTGGGTGACTCTCTGTAACACAGCAGTGCCTGAAACAGGGACTATTTGGTGATTGATAATCAATACAATCGGCAGAGCACAACTTTAACTACAGCAGGAATACAACTGAAAATGGCATTTCCCCCGTCCACACGTGCCTCAAGGGCTACATGTGGAGAAGCTCATGAGACATATGAAGCCCACGACTGTGATAAAGTAAAGGAGGCTGCGGGTGTGGAAAGAAGTGTGCCACAAGCCTGAAGAAAGGAGACGAAGGTGCCTGCGCTGACATCAGCCCGTTTTACAAACAATGCTTCGGATCATGGAGCAACCAGTTGGATTACGTTTATAAATTGTACAAACAGGTTGATCATCAAAAGTCATCACTATTTCAGATGACACTATAAGGCAAGAACTCTAAAACTGAATTTGTGATTATGTGGACAAGAATATCGGTGTCCAGGATCTAAGGTGCATTCCGTCACTTTTAACAACAGCTCTTTCTGCAGGAAATTTAGATTCTGCCCAGAAAGCCAGCCCACCCCTGCCCGGCATCCGGGACACAGCGCCTTCGGCAGTAACTAGTGAAGTCTGCAGTTCACTGGAACAAGGACAAAGCGAGACCTCCTCATATCAGCTTTCTGTCTTTTTGGAAACCACATCTTGTCTAGATGAAAAGGAAAATCTCACAAGTAGAAAAGTGGAGAAGATGCGAGACAAGCAAAATCATTACTTAGAAACGTCTAGCTGGGCGTCTGGCCAGCACGTGCCTCTCTGGCAGTTCCTCCTACGCTCCTATATGGGTCACCTGCTCCACATTTAGACTCCCTCCCATGCAGTCTGCCTGCTGCACAGAGGCGCATTTGGGGACTAGAGCCATACAGGCGTTTTAAAATGAATATTTTATGAGGGCCTGGCTGCTCCTGAGATGACACGAGATCTCCCTGGGGACTTTGGCACAGGCCAGAAAAGCCTCGCTTCTGAAAGATGCCCCAACGTGCTTCTGCCCAGCAGATGGCAGCTGTCATTTATTCATTAGTGACCTTTTCTGACGGAGCTTTAATATTTGAATTAATTACACTCTGCATGCCTTTTCCCCCTTCTCCCCGAGAGGCAGTTACCTGGCGGCAATTCCTCCTTGCCGCAGATTCGATACTCGAGGCTTGCCATCCTTATCGATTCCGCCCGAGACAGTCAGCCCGAGGGTCGTGCCTTCCTTCTTCATCAGCTCAACCACAGTGGAGCCCTTGAATTCCTCTGCGAAAAGAAAAGCATTGGCCTTATTAAATGAGAGGAGGAGCACAAGTTGGTGTTTTGTGTGTCTGTGAAATGACTCTTCCCCATATACTCTTCCCACTTTTTCTTTTATGAGAAAAGATCTGTGGGCTCTTTTCCATTGCGGTTTGCAGAGGATCTCATAAAGATGTGTGTGTAGATAAAGCTGAGGCAGATATTCCATTATAGATTATTAAAATGGGTACCAGTGGGGTAGTTCACTCCGGCTTCACAATAAATAGTCCGACTCCGTTTCTGCACAAATGATAATATTTGCCCTTTGTTTTCTGCCATTCTCAAGTGACTTTCTCTGGTTTCTCTCCTTGTAACTCCAAAGGGAACAACTGAGAGTTGTAAGATAAGGGGCTAGAACAGAATTTTAAATAATAACACAAATGCACAAAGTGCAGCAGCCGACTCTAAGTTCCTGGCACATTTCAGCTGAGGAAGACAACTGACTCAAGAGAAGAGAGCTTTCCACAGGCTTGAGAAAAATCTTACGGACTCTCTACTTTTTTTTTTTTTGTCTTTCAGAAAGCAGAGTACAATGGCTGCATGCAAGAACTCACATCATCTTACGGAACGTGTTACAATACGGTAAGGCGGGGCTGGTGCCCGGAATCCCCAGGTAACTGCTGTAAATCCCTCACTCTGGACTTTCAAAACCTGAAAATCTCACAGTTCTTGTGGGGATAATATCTAAACACTAAGAGGGAACCCAAACCTTTTGATTTTAGGCACAATAGAAGGTAAGAAAACTTTAAGAATATCCTGCCTTTCAGAAATACAAATAAGTAGTGTCAACATTTACCTATGTACAGGCTAATTATGACAAATACTTAAAAATTCTCTGTTATGTTATCCCCCCTCAGCATATACACTTTCCGGGTAGGAAAAATGGGGAAACTGGACAGTTTTCCAATTCCTCTTGAATCAGGTTATGAATTTCAAGAGTTATGAATTTATAGGACATCTAAGACACCCCTATTAAAATGCAAAAAACAGACTTTCTTTTTCAAAATCAAAAAACCAAAAAGATCATTTGTAAATTTCTGCCCTTTCTTTAATCATACAAAACAGAGTTAATTATCATTTCAAAAATCTATATGAATGCTTATCATAAAGGTTTTTCAGTTGTTGCTGCTGGTATACTATCCCACTAGCCAATGAAAAAAATCAAATCATGCAGGGAAGAAAACAATCTCTCCTCCAGTCTGGTAAGGAGAACAGAGTACCCGGGGAAGGAGACAGGAGGTGGGGACAGGCCCCTGATTTCCTCAGTGACTACAGAATGTCATTCCAGGCCAGGCTTTCACGATTGCCTGGTCCTGGAGCACCCCAGCGGTCCTTCCTCTCATGGCAGTTTCACGACACTGCATACGTGAGTTGTTACCGTCCTTTACGGCAGAAGCCAAAGAAGAGTCTATGAGTGTGGATGACGTCAGCTTCATTGACTACATTTTGTATGAGAGACCAAATAATGGTTGACACGCAAGGATCAAAATTCTTGTCAAGTGTATAAAAGCACAGGGCCTTATATAGCATTTACCAGAAGCTTTTGTAATTGAAGTCCACCATTGTCTGCATTTCACCTGCGCCCCCTTAAAATAGAACAAACAACCTTCTATACATCCTATAAAAATATACATAGGCCCAACTGATATTTGAAGGGATCAACTTAACAAACAACCCCTGTAAATCCTTCTTGGCAGAAGGCTAGGTATAAATTATTAAAAAAATAAGGTTAATAATTAAAGAATGAATATAGCATCATAGATGACCAATCAGATTACAGAGAGGTAACGTTTTCAACAATTTTCCCCAACCAAGGAATTCTGTGCATTTTCTTTAAGTATCTAGATTGATTCTGTATATTTAACCATTTGACTGTAGATCTTTACTTGAAGAGTTGGAAGCATAGTTTTTTAAGGGCCTGTTTTAAAGATTTTATTTTTCCTTTTTCTCCCCAAAACCCCCTAGTGCGTAGTTGTATATTGTAGTTGTGGGTCCTTCTAGTTGTGGCACGTGGGACGCCACCTCAGCGTGGCTTGATGAGCGGTGCCATGCCTGCACCCAGGATCCAAGTTTGCAAAACCCTGGACCGCAGAAGTGGAGCGCAGGAACTTAACCACTCGGCCATGGGGCTGGCCCCAGGGTCTGTTTTAAAGGTCAACCAGAAATGCACAAAGAAGCAACTATGAAATAGTAATACCGGGCAAGTAAGATATAAGTTTCAATTAATGAGAACTTCATTCCTGCTCAGGTTTTCAAGAGCATGCTTCCTGCATAAAACGGGATACCAGTACATAGGCGCAGCCTTATGAGATGTGGGCAATACAATTTTATCCAGAAGGAACCCACACCCTTCCCAGGCTTCTGGATGAATCCTGAAAATCTAGAAAAGCTCAATTCCTTTAGTTTAATTTGATCTCTGTTAAAATATAAATCTATCTGGGCTTCTTTTTAAACAGGTAATAGTCAATTACCCTCTTGCTTAAAAACATTTCAAATCTTTCCCCAAGAGCTAGATTTAATAACATGAAAGAAAGAAAATATTCACGCATCAGCAAATTGAGTAATTTGCACATTCATCTATTCAAGCATTTATTGAGTGCCTACTATGAACAGCCAGACAATGAAAGTCAAAGGTGGAAGAAGTCAGAGATGCTTACAGCCTAGTCACGGGGGCAAATGAATCAAAGACCACCAGCCTCAGTGTGGGCTGTGGGGAAGGTGGCCACAGAGGAGACAGTCTTGGCAACAATGTCAACTGAAGGCTTGCTCTTCTAAATGCAACACTTATTTCACAATTTTGTCTTCTGTCTAATCTATCTGCATTTATTGACCAGGATTAGCTGAGCAGACCAAAGGAGGAATCTAAATTACACAAAACTCAGGAGTAAAGATAGGATATTGTTCCAGAAAATGTGCTGAATCACAAGAATGTTAACTGCCAATATGTATCTTGGGTCCCTGAAGGATGGACTAAATCTTTTATGGGAGTTTTGAAGGGGAGTAGGAGAAAAGAAGCAATCAGGAGAGGAAGGAACATCCTTCTGGAGTTTGCTTTCTGCTAACCTGCGCTCTCCACTAGACTAATCAATCCTTTTATGTCTTTTTTGGTGTTTAATGTCTGCATAATGATCTAATGGCAAAGAGAAATGGAGACAGATGCCTTCATTTGCATGAGTTCATCTATACATCAAAGCTATGGAAGAAAGCCCTGCAGTGAACAGTGGAACTTGGGCAAGTCAATATGCACGGACAATTTCTCTGTGAATTACACTGCAAATAGCCCTCCCCAAATCAAGAGGACTACGAAGAGAAGATTGTCTTCTCTCCAAATTAGCAAGCAACACAGGGAACAGATGATACCCAACCAGCAAGGAACGAGATGGTTCTGGATTTGATGTTTTCCTTAATCATCTGATTTAATTATCTTAGAAAAGAAATTGCAGGATGACATCTGTATCAGTCCCCACTCAACGCAACCAACAAGAATCTCACTGACAGAATGGGATTCAGTTGTTTGCTGTTTTTCTTTGGGTTCGTAATTCAATCCTCTTAATTACTGAACTCCAGAAAGTTTTAAGAAAAGTAACAATGATGCCTGGTGAAAGCAAGAGAATTATGAGAAGTTCTTGCAAACAAATAAGAAAATGCAATAACATAGATGGTTACAAAATTAATACGCAGAAAATCATAGCTTTTATATAAACAACCAGTTAGAAGTTATCATAGAAGAAAAAATACCCATTTATAAGAGACCAAAAGTAAAATCCATTATGAAAAATTTAACGAAAAATGTATAAGATCTAAAGGAAAAAAACTTTAACACACCTGTGAGGGATATGAGATCCGAACAAATGGAAAGGCATCCCACTCATTCATTCAGTAAAAACCATGCACTTGCTATGTGCCAGGGACTATTCTAGGCTTTGAAGATACAGAACACACAGAAGATACAGAGAAAATCCGTGCCATCTAGGAACTAATATTCCAGTGGAGAGCATAACCCAACATCAAAAATATGTCATTTATCCCTAAATTAATCCATGAAATTCACAATATCAATAAAAATGCCAAGAGGATTTTTTGGGCACAAGAAATATTTCATATTATTACAAAAATGAAACATGCATCGTTGCAAAGATTCCGTGAAGAAGTGTGCTCCCAAAGTATGCCAGCTTGCTGTTTAATGCGGCTGTGAAAGAATAGAGAGAGCCTGCCGGTGAAGCCTACCTGAACAAAGTCATGGAATTATGACTGGATGTGGCACGACCAACCCTATCTCCTCTGAGGGAGATTATAAAAAGAACCAGACACCCCGGAAGCAGGAGCCTGGGGTGGGGAGGCTGGCAAAGCCTCTGTCTCTGCCCCCCAAGCATTGGTCAGAGTCTACATCTGCTTGGCTATACAAAAAAAAAAAAAAAAAAAGAGAAAAGAAAAGCATCAGAGGCACAGGCCATTCAGAACCCATATGAGACCATCCTAGTGTTCTCTATACACTATTTTACATAGAAAAACAAGGTACAGCATACTAATTTCATTGTGTTCCGTGAAACTCTTGGTGTCTGGAAATTCCTGCCTCATTGCTTATTTAAAAAGTATAATTAGGCTTAGACCAGAGAAAGGGAGTTAGCTTTTTCCCCAAATTCAGGGGCTAGATGAACAAGGGTTACAAAGTGAACAATTGTAACAACAGTTGCCAAAAGAGGGGAGACAGACAAAAAGTGATGATGACAGCAAAGAGTGATGAGGGCTATCATGGTGCAGCCTGGAGGATCCCTGTCAGACTGGGCAATTTGTGGTTCCTTGGAGGAGTTATCCCTAAGTCTGAAGACAGCCTGAGCTCAGCAAATGGGGTGGGGAGGATGTTAAAGGCAGAGGACCAAGAAATGGTGGGCGATCACATGGGTTCTGGGGAGAGCGAGTCCATCAGTTCAATCTGCACTTTCTCAATTCTAGCTGCATGTTAGAATCACCCAGGGAGCTCCTAAAACACCCATGCCTGGGCCCACCCTACACCAAACCAATCAGAATACCCACTGATGGATTTTTTAAAAAAAATTAAATGTTTAACTGTGGGATAACTGTAGATTCCCATGCAGGTGTAAGAAATAATAAAGAGATATCCCTTGGACCCTTTGCCTTGTTTCCCCAAGGATAACATCTTGCAAAACCATAATACAATATATCATAGGCTGGATATTTACATTGATGCAGTCAAGATACAGAACATTCCGGCACCACGAGGATCCCTCATATTACCCACTATAGTCACATCCACTTCCCTCCTACCTCACCCCCCTTCTCTAACACCTGCAACCTATAACCTATTCTCTATGTTTATAATTTTGTCATCTTAAGAATGTTAAATAAATGAATCATATAGTATGAAACCTTGGTGGCTGACTTTTTACACTCAGCATAATTTTCTGGGGAGTCATCCAAGTTGTGGTATGTAGCAATAGTTTGTTCCTCTTTCTTGCTGAGTAGTATTCCATGGTGTAGACATATCACAGATTAACCATTTACCTGCTGAAGTGTTTGTTGGTTGCTTCCAGTTTTGGGCTATTGTGAACAAAGCTGCCATAAACATTCATGTCCAGGTTTTTGTGTGAACATAAGTATTCACTGCTCTGTGTCAAACACCCAGGAGTACAACTGCTGGGTCATACGGTAGTTGCATATTTAGTTTCTAATAAACTGCCAAATTGTTTTCCAAGGGAGCTGCAACATTTACATTTACAGTCCCACCAGCAGTGTATGGATAATCCAGTTTCTCTGCATCCTCGCCAGTCCTCACTGTTGTCACTCTTTTTGATTTTAGCCACTCTGATAAGTGTGTCAGTGATATCTAATCATGGTTTTAATTTTGGGGTAATTTGAGCCATTTTCCTAATGGGAAATGTTGAACATTTTATTGTGTGTACTTATTTGCCATCTGTGTATCCTCTTTAGTGAAATGCCTTTTCACGTCTTTTGCCCATTTTCTAATTAGATTATTTGCTTTTCCACTGTTGAGTTTCGAGAGTTGCTTACATATCCTAGATACCGGTCCTCTGTTGAATATGCAAGTCGGCAAATATTTTCTCTCGGTCTTCAGATTTTCGTTTCATCTTCTTAACAAGGTCTTCTGCAGAGCAAATGTTTTTAATTTTGATGAAGTCTAACTGATCAGTCTTTCCTTTCATGGATCACGCTGTTGTCAAGTCTAAGAACTCCTTGCTGACTCCTAGAGCCTGACAATTTTCTCCTAGGTCTCTCTACAGTTTACACAGTTCTAGAATGTTATGTTTCACGCTTTAGTCTGTGAGCCATCTTGAGTTAGTTTTTATATAAGATGTGAGACAGTCAAGGTTCATATGTATGTTGGGGGGCCTATGGATGTCCAATTGCTCCAGCAGCATTTGTTGAACAGGCTGTCTTTCCTCCACTGAATTGCTTTTGCACCTTGTCAAAATCAGTTGGGCATGTTTGTGTGGGTCTGTTTCTGGGTTCTCTATTTTGTTCCATTGATCTACATGTCCAACCCTCCACAGATACCACGCAGTCTTTACTACTGTAACTATATCATAAGTCTTGAAATTGGGTAGACTGATTCCTCCCACTTTGTTCTTCTTCTCAAACATTGTTCCAGATATTCTAGTTCCTTTGCCTTTCCATATAAATTGTAGAATAATCTTGTTTATATCTACAAAATTTTGATGAGATTTTGATAAAATTGGCATTAAACTTGTATCAATTTGGAAAGAATAGACATCTTTACTATGTTTTTTCCAATCCATGAACATGCTCTATCTCTCCAATTGTGTCGACCTTTGATTTCTTTCGTCAGCATTTTGTAGTTTTTAGCGTATAAGTCTTGTACATGTTTCATCAGTTTTACACCAAAGTACTTCATTTGGGGGGAACAACTGCAGTTGGTATTGTATTATTCATTTCAATGTACATGCATTCATTGCTAGTATATAGATATACAATTGGTTTTGTATATTTATCTTGTAACTTGTGGCCTTGCTGACCTCACTTAATAGTTCTAGGAGTTTTCTTTTTGGTAGATTCCTCAGGGCTTTCTAAGCAGACAATCATGTCATCTACAAAAATGGACAGTTTTATTTCTTCGTTTCCAATCTGTATGCCTCATATTTCCCTTTCTTGCCTGGAGCACAGGCTTCCAGCATGATGTTGAATCAGAGCAGTGCGAGTGGACATCCTTGCCCTGCTCCCTGTCTGAGGGAAAAGGGTTCAGTGTTTCATCAGTAAGTATTACATCAGCTCTCAGTTTTTTGTAGGTGTTCTGTATCGTGTTGAGAAAGTTCCCCTCTATTTCCATTTTTCTGGGAGTTTTTGTCATGAGTGAATTTGAATTTTGTCAAATTTTTTGCATTGATTGATTGATATGACAGGATTTTTCTTTAGTTTGAGAAGACAGTGGATTACATTGATTGGTTTTCTAATATTGAACCAATCCTGCATCCTTGAAATAAACTCCACTGGGTCACAGTATATAATTTTGTATATATTGCTGAATTCTATTTGCTAATATTTTGTTAAGGATGGATTTTTGCACCTACATTCACCAGGGATAGAATCTGCAGTTCTCTTTCTGCACTATATTTGGTTTTGGTGTCAGGGTAACAAGACCAGCTTCATAAAATGAATTGGGAAATACATTCTGTCCTCTTCTATTTTCTGCGAGAGATTGTGTAGAATTGGCGTTTATTCTTTTTAAACTTTCGGTGTAATTTTCCAATGAAGCCGTATGGGTCTGGATATTTCTTCTTCTTTTTTTTTTTTGAGTTTTGCGTAGAATTACATTTTCCTTAATAGTTGCATAGCTATTCAAATTACCTATTTCATATTGCGTGAATTGTAGTAGTTTCTGCTGTTGAAGGAATTGGTCTATTTCAACTAGATGAAAATCCTTGCAGGTGGGTTCCTGGGCATTGGTATTTGTTTTTTAAAGCTCCCCAGGTGATTCTAACATGTAGTCAAGATGGAGAGATGCTGATTTCGAGTTTGGTGCATGAGGAGAGATTGGTGGAAAACAGACTGGGACGTGAACACTGGAAGCGTTCAGATCTGCGTTTTCGGAAAGGTGAGCCTGTGACTAGTGTACAGCAGCGGATTTGGTAGTGACGACATGAAGTGCTGGGGCGAAAGGCATTGGATTTGGGTCAAGGAGAACCATGAGAAGGCCCCTGCAGGCATCTAAGCGTTAATTAAGTTAGGCGAGGTTGTGTCAACAAATCCAAAATGAATAATGGCTCAACCACAACAGAAACTTATTGTGCCCACGTGCAAGCCTTCACTTCTTCAAGTGCTGTTCACTACATGGAATTTTAACAAATATCATAAACAGTAAAATAGAAATATTATTGATCAAAACTCTATACAATAAGTTACAAATTTTCAATCACTGGTGATAGAGATGGTGTTTTGTTCCTCTCTGTCTCTCCAGCACCTAGAACGCTGCCTGGCACATTAGCAGGTGCTCCCTGGGAACGCTGAATGGAGGAGCTCATTGGTCCTACACAAGGAATCATGATGGGCGATGAGCACTGGCATGTGGTGAACAGAATTATTGCTGGATGGTGCGGAAACAAAATGATAAAGGAGTAGAATTTGAATAGGGGCAGACAGAGTTATTTCCCTAAGCTTCCTGGCTTGATTATTTTTTTACCATTGCCTTAGTAACGGGCATTGAGGCCCACACCAGAATACGAGAGCTGTGTCTGTGTATTACTTTTGGAGACAACGTTATTGCTCACACTACAGTTTTATCTGTCTATAACTTTTAGTAGTGCCACTAGGAAGTTTATCCCCCTCAGGAAATAAACAGATGCTTTTTCCAATACTCATTTCAAGTCCTCCTAACATCCTCTGGTTCAGCAAAGCTGCCGGATCAAAGCTGGGTTTCTGTGATGAACAGCTGCACATTTTCAGTCTCAGTTCTTGCCACCCAGATTAACAGAGACAGCTCTTCTGGCACTTTTACCTCTGTATAGTGACATGAGGGATGCACCAGAATTTCTCTCATCCCCTGGGCATCGGAGCATAAGTTAGATGAGTGGCAGGGATGTACAGCACATAAATATTATCTAGCACAAATATTCATGTGAAACAAAATTATGATCAGTATTTGTCTCACACAGTGACGGGAAAGGCTGGATTAATATCTGTATGTTTCTTAGAGCACTTCAAGAGAAAGCGTATTCACAAATATGCAGGACCAAATATAAAATTCAAGAACCCTAAAAGATGTGACATAGAGATCAGGACCTAAAAAACCAGACAGAACGGAGATATGGACTCTTGGCATAACCAATTCAGGTATCACGTCTCCTAAAGAACCAAGAAAAAAACCCACTGCTTTTAAAATATGGTAATACTAGAATTCTTTCAGTTTTGCACTTCTCCAAAAATCAGTGATTTAATTGTCCAAATTTGCTATGAAGCTTCCCAGGGATTGTTATAATTATTATAATAATAATTTATTAAGAAGTTACTTAATTTTTCTAGGTCTTAGTTTCCACCATAAACGTACAGACTAGTCAGAAAGTAACTGCTGAACAATGGACATAGGAAGGTGTAGATGAGAAACGGGCTGAAAAGTAAAGCCAGCCTCAGGTGGACTCCAAGCCAACAGGGTAACGGGAAATCAGTAAATCAGTCCTTCTCATTTTGTCACAGATGTCAGGGGCATTTATTTGACTTGCTCTTGTTTTATAAGACTTGATGCATTTCAAATATAGGAACAGATGGAAAACTAATAGTGAAGTCTCTGCAGATACAAGGGGCAAGGCGTCAGGCAGCCCGGTGCCTCTCCATGGAGAAGCCAGGCAGCCTGCCGCGGCGAGTCAGTTTTATTGAGCTCAACTGAGACCCCACTGGAAGGCAAAACTGGAGGGGGCTGTGCTGCCCACGTCAAGGAAGCTCCCACCTCCTCCTTTCGGCTTCCTCCACCCTGACAAGGATAGCTGTCTCTCCTGGTCCAGCTCTTTGCTTCTGCTCCACATGAGAAACAATTATATTCTTGTCCCAAGGGAAAGGCTCCCCATTAAGGCGAGCAGCAAGGAGCCAGCAGACAAAGCAGAGTCATTACTATTTCCTCTTTGCTCAGGCCTTTTGGATTAGTACCTCAGTCACCACACATAACTCCACGCTACCCAACTATCTGGTAGCCTCATTCTGAGTATGAAATGCCTCTCTCCCTCCATCCATCCGTCTATTCCTTCCTCCCTCCCTCCATCCTGCCCTCCATCTCTCCCTACCGCCATCCCACCATCCTTCCATTGAATATTTATTGATAATTTGCTAAATGTTAGGCATTTTGCTATCGAGCAAATAACCAAGACAGACTTAGTTCCTGTCCTCAAGGAATTAATATTCTTGTAAGAAATACAGGTCCTAGGCAATTAAAAATTATAACAAATACGATTAGTGATGATTATCAAAACAAAGGGTAGGGATTCTGGTCTGAGGCTGAGAGGAAATAATTGCTTGGAAAATATTTGCATCTGGTTCATTATGTCTTGGAAAAGCCAGCCATATTGCCTTGGGTAAGTCACTACCCCTCTCTGGGCATTAATTTCTCAACTGTGAAATGAGAATTGAGCTAAACGGTTTTAAAAGTACCATATTTCATTGGCTTCAAGACACCATCACTTTTAAGGCACACTGTTATTTTATTTACCACTAAGAAATGCTGCCAATGAAATTACAGTATAATGCTTTCTTATTACTAAGTTTTTTTATTTCAGTCTTACAAAAGAACTCAAAGTGCATACACAAAAAGGAAAATGTGAGTTAAATAAATTGGTTAAGGTACGCTACAACTTCTTCACATTTACTTTCTGAACCAGTGTCCTTGATGTCCATATTTTCCATATGATATTGGCCTCTGGACATTAAGAACACTGGCGATGCAGATGTCTTAGAGAGTGCTCTGCTATTTCTCTTGGACTTTCTTCCAAGCTGCTGAGATCCATTTGGTAAATTTTGATGCTTGTACTTCCTTGATCTTACCAGAAAGTGTCAACACAACATTTTACAAAATGCTGCATGTTCCTTTATCAAATGGTCCTTAAATGATTTACTGTCTGAAATTTTAAGGGGTTGCATTTATCCAATCATATCACCAGGAATTACAACCAAGTAAGAGGACGCACAGGCAATGATGATGACATCACAACCACTGAAGGTTCAAGGACAACAGTCAGATGCATCCCGGTTTCACAGCTGTTCAACGGGGGAGGGAGGCTCTTCAAATAAATAGGATATAGTATGCTCCTCCAAGCTCCACTTTCAAGTGAATTTCTTAAGGTACCCGTGGAAGGAGGAGGCCAAGCAGGCGAAGTTCTGAATCCCTTGTCCTAACTTCAGCTCCTCATGTCTGTTTTCTCTTTTGTTCCTCCATTTAAGATTTTGTTTCCAAAGGGGTTTCTACTTCAAAGCAACAGGTGTGAACGCCCATCAAATGGCAGCTGTGGCCAATCCCAGCTCTGGTGTTCTGTAAGGCTGGAATAATAACACACAGGAGAAGCTAATGACTCAAGTTTTCAGGACCTTCACTGCCACAAGCCTTGGTAGGGTCCCAACAATGTTCACATGGTATTTTAAAATTTTCAGAAACATACTTTTGTGTACTTCTCCTTAGAGAGCTGCCTTCCGTCAAACTGTGCAAGCTTCAGGCGCCTCAAAACCTCCATGTTCCTTTGACAATACCGTTTACGTCTGTACAGCGCTTACAGAGTCGCCCGGTAGAGTCACATACATTTTCTTATGTGATTCTTACAGAAATCCAGGATCTTAAAGATGAAAACACTGAAGCTTTTCAAGGTCAGGTGACTTGCCTAAGGACACCACATCAGGCAAATCATTTTGCTAGAATTCAAAACCAGGTGCTCTGACTCTAAATTCAATCTTATTTCCACGACGTCACTTTGGTAACATAGGTGGTCTCGGCTTGAAAAACTGCCAAAGTAATTCATTTAAAAAAAAGTTCCAAAATCTAATAAAAAGTTCTAAGACTATTTTCTTTTTCTTCTTGAATGTAAGTATGCAACATTAAAATAAATCGTGGTTCAAGAGGATTGTGAAAGTCACTTTCACACAACGGGTAAAAGAATATTTACTGATTTGCATTGAGGTAGCGACCTGACAAACCCTCATTTGGAAGGCCACAGCAGTTCCAGAAAATAACAACTTTGTGTTGAAATTCCTGAGAAATATGCCGTGCTGGATATCTAAAGAAAAGGCTTACTCTTTTTTGTTGTTTTTTCAAATCTTTCTTTAACTCAGTGATATACACACATACAGGAACATATTTTTCTCATATCTGAAATCTGGATATACATTTCCTGAAAAAATATTACTACTATCTCTCTTTTTCCATCACATATTTTCCTTTAACAGATTCATCATGTGGTCTGAATAGACCAACCACCAGGTATGGTGGATTATCAGGAATGAACCGAGCAGAGGACAGCTCCTTTTAAAAAGCATCATGCCCTCCCAATGCCTTTAAAATTCGTTAAGAATATCTCCCCAAGCCCAGGAGAGCACTGTGGTAATTGCTTCTCTTACCCAGGTGAACAAGGACACGTCTGTCAACTGAAGAAGTGCAGAAGCAATTAACACCTCAACACTCTCCTGGGAAATTGCTTCAATTAAAGAAATAATAAGGATGCTTCGTGGTTATTGCATCTCTAATATTTAGTTACTAGCGTGGCTGAAGAGCGCCTCAGTGATTCCCACCCACCCTCCTCAGACAGCAGGGCCCAGAGCTGGGGTGTGCCTGACTCAGGGTGTATTTGGGTGTTTGCAGGTGGGGCCACATGGTTCTTTAGTCACATTCTGCAGAGGCTGAATGCAGAAACAGGTTTGGTATATGCACTAATGAAATCAACATGCAAGGGTATGTATGTCGTAAATCAATAATGTCTCAGGCATAAAAAACACAGTTCTGGATTCTGTGTGCCACAAGGGAACTGCCTTATCTGTCCTCTTCCAAGGCCAGACTCTTAAACAGAAAGTTTATGTTTACCACACTTCTATACAAATACTGGAGGCAGGTGATTCAGCGCGGGGTGAATCAGCAGGTAAACACCTTGTTTGTCAGCAGCAAGATCTAGAGAGAGCCCAGAAGTCCAATTCATCATCTCTCCTTCTTCCAGCAGACCCCAGTAACGTTACATGGCCTCCACTGAGCTCAGTCTAGGTACACAAACCTGGTGAGGGTTTTGAGAAACACAGAAGCTGGGCCACTGCACGTCTCAGTAAAGGTAAAATGGATTTCTTTCCTTCCTCCCCATCCCCACTCCCAAAGCTTGGCCGTTGTAAGAAGGACCAAAGTTACTCTTAGAATTCTCAGAGAAAATCATACACAATGTTCCAGGTCCAATTTTGACACAGGTGAAGTCAGGTAAAAATGAAAAGACAGCATGCAAGAAGAAGAGAAGCAACGAACCCATAAAGATGCTGGAGGAGACTTTGAAGGGGGAGCGGAGTTCGTTGACCTCACCTGGTGACTGAATCACAGATGATCTTAAAGGTCATCTGGTTCAAGGCCTACCTCCATTTGGTTTTCTTTGCTACGTGCCTACAGTCACCATCCAGTGCCTGTCTGAACATCCCCAACGTAGGAAACTAATCTTGTCTTCTTCAGATAGTTTCAATGAATAATAACTACATTTATTAAGCACCTTATATGTACTAGGCCTGACTTGTATTCTGTGGCAGATAGACTTGAGGGTGGTCCTCCATGATCCTTGACTCCTGATCATGAGCCCCGGCTCTGTCCTCTTTTCCTGAGTGTGGGTGTGACCTGTGACTTGCATCTAGCCAGTAGAACGTGGGAGAGGTGCCGGGATGTATGTGATTACTTGTACGTGATTATGCACATGAGACTGTAGTGCTCATCTTGCTGGAGACTTTCCCGCCCTTGTGGGCTCTGAGGAAGCAGGCAGCCACAATGGAGCTGAATGTGCCCTCTTGCTGTGACAGCCAGCAAGAAACTGAAGCCCTGAAATGAATTCTGCCACCACCCTGAAGGATCTTGGGAGCAAATCCTTCCTAACTCAAGTCTCAGATGAGACTGCAGCCCTGGCTGACACCCTGATTGCAGTTTTGTGAGACCCCAAAAGGAGGACCAGACAAGCTGTGCCTGGATTACTGACCCACAGAAACTGTGAAATAATAAATGTGTGTGTTGTTAAGATGCTAAGTTTGTGGTAATATCGTTACACAGCAATAGATAACTAATATAGATGCTCTATATGCATTTATTCATTTGGTCCTTATTAAGCTCTCATTTCATCAATGGGGAAACTAATACATGAAGCATGAAACTTAAGCAACAAGCCAGAGTCCACACAGCAGTAGGTGGCAGGACTGGAATTCAAACAAGGCAGGCTAACCCCAGAGCCTGTGTTTCTAGCCAGGACACTAAGTTGCCTTTCTGTACTTCTTAGAAAGTTCTACCTTAAGTTGCTTCCAAATCTGATTTCCCATAACTTACCCTTATAGCATGGGTTAAAAATCCAAAGGCAGGTACCAATTCAATACACTAAATGAATGAAGCAGACTGTGTGTAACCTGATCAGTAGGGTGTAGACATGAACTAGAGTGAAGGGCAAGAGGTGCTGCCTAACGGTATTCGCTGGCCAAACACATGCACCTGTAGGCTGCCTCCAGCCAACAGGAGGATGTGGGTTGGTGACTTCTGACAGGAGTTCTAGTTACGCCTGTGAGATCATGGAGAACATTGACCCCTTGTCCATATGACTTAAAATACTGGAGGCCAGTGATCATATTTGTTTCAGATCTCCTATTTCCTCCTACTTATATGAATGGCAAGATCTTGGCATTTTCTTCTTCTCTCTTGCAGATGGTCTTCTTGACACGTGCATAAATATTGATTATTGAATAAATATTGATTGTTGGCTCTGTGTGGTATCAGCGGGCAGAGATGCATCCTCCTCTTTTTCTCTGTCTGCAGGGTTGGGTCTAGCACGCCCAGCAAGATTTGGTTCTGCCAGGTAGTCCAACCCACTAATATTCCTTCTTGCCATTATAGTATTTAAAAACATACCCAGGTATTACACAAATACATTTTAATATAAGATTTAAATGATCAAGATGTATAGGGAGCAAAGCCTGAGGGCACCCTTCACACTGTCCTTCTACTCCTCTTCTCATCTCAGAGGAAACCAAGGTCAAAGTTTGTGCCCAACCTTCTACTCTCTTTTCAGACACTAACGTTTAACCTAAATCGGATTAGATAACACAACAACTTGCTGTTTTCAACATAACAATATGTCTTGGAGATCTTTTCATGACGTGGCCTATAGGTCTACTCATACTTTTTTTAAACAGTTTTGTAGTTTTTCTTAGAATTGCCACACTCTAAATTTTTTGACCATTCCTCATTTGATAGATTCTTTTGGTTGCTTCCAATATTTCACTAACAAGCAATTCTTCAATCATCATCTCTGTACACACCAATTTGCTGGCACATTTTATTCGCAGTCCTGCCCATTTGCATGGCCAACTACCTGTCCACTCATGGCTGACTGAAGGGATGCTCAGGTCTCACTTTCCAACAGTGAGGCACCGGAGTTGGGAGAGGCTTCCTATCCCCAGAGCCACCCTCCTCCACAGCCAGTGATGCTCTACCTCAGGAGCAGTGAGAGAGGATGACAGTGGTCGTGGGGGCTACTTACATGGTTTTCAAAGCATTTCTTTACTAGATCAGGATGATTCTCAAAAATTACCACATCTTATAAGTAGGCAAGTATGGTTACATCTTTGTGCACAAATGTGAGGATTAGTGTAGGATATATTCCCAGAAATGTTGGGAAAAGTGCTTATATTTTTAAACATTTTGATTGATGCTACCAATGTGTCTTCTAAAAAATTTATATTCCTACCAACAATATATGTTTCTATTTTCCTGTATGCTTGATAGCACTTAATATAATCAGCATTTTAAATATTTGCCGTTTCTTTTTTGCAAATACTTTCTTCCCTTTATTCCTTGTGCCTAGGGAGCAGAAGAGGAGCTTTTGCCATCATAATTACTACCACCTTCTTCTGGCCTCCTAGGAAGAGTAGATCTTGGATATGCTTTATTAGAATATGGACAACTTTGTCATGCAAGAACTATAGCTAACAGGATGTGTTAAGGACAACTAGAAGAATTTCTCCAAGTTCTTTAGGCCAGAACAAGAAGAACATGGGGATTGGGGAAATTCTGGTAGAAGGTGGCATAGAGTTACTTATAGCATGGTGCAATGCCGAGCTACTCAATGCCAATGATGCATCTCCAGTGGCTGGTAAGGAGAATAATCTTAAACTAGAAAGGATAGAATTTAAGATTCAAGAAAGAGGAAATTTATGCCAAAGGTAGGAGGTAAAGTGATATTAAAAGAATTCTTTAGCTGTTTAATATATATTTGAGTTGCTAGAGTCAGATAAATGAACTCCTAGGGAATTAAAAGAATGTGCAGATGTGATAACGAAACAATGATAAAAATGAAAGATACACCAAAAGGCTGGGGACAAGTGAGCATTTCAATTTCTACAAGGACGGGTTGTGGAAATCCTAGATCTCTGAGACTGATGGCATGTCCTGGTGAAAGTTTAGAAAGGATTATCACACCACTGAAGAATAAGGCATGCAAACCAACATTATATATAAAGACAATATAACGTAAATGTATATTTGAGTATTTCAGTGGGCTTTGAGAAAGATCTCTTATGATAACCTGTGGACAGAAAGAGGACTGTGAACTGAAAGTCTGTGGCTTTGAAGCTCACGGAGGAAGAACCCAAAACCTGCCCACCAGTGTTCAAGAGAAGAGTCACGGTTTCCGGAGGGATGAGGCAGAGCTCTGTCCTTGGTCCTTAAAGTTCTTAACACTCCTTAGAGGCTTACCAAATCTGTCGCTAATTCCCTGCTAAGAAGACTGGTAAATATATGGGACGAGCAGTAATGGAGCCTATTTCTACACGTTGGAAAGATGAGCTGAACCATTTGAGAGCTGGGCACACAGCTGAAAGACGAGGGGCTTTGGATTAAGGTAATTCTAAACTCAAATACCAGCTTTGTTGTTGATAAACTTGGGCAAGTTACTTAAGCCTCCTTGAGCCTTAATTTTTCCCTCCACAAAATTGGGATGATGAACGATTTATTCTGAGTAAATAAGACTGGTACATGATAGACACCCAACAATCATTAATACCCTGTCTTCTCTCCTATTTCTAAATCTTACTGGCTGAATATGATAGAAATAAATGTGCAGACAACTGAATGCGGGGTACAGTGTTGCCCAGCATTATATGGAGTGCTCTGCTCAAAGGAGGAAGCGTAGCTCTTAAGAGTGACTCATGAGAACAAGACCTATTGACTGCAGGTTCAATAGAAACACACATCATTATTTTAATTAAAAATACAATCTAATCTGCATTAATCGAGTAGAACATCCAGATCAGGGAAGGTAATGGTTTTCTTGTACTCTGTTCTCTTCAGCGGGAGGAAGGGTTCAGTTTTGGCTGCCACATGCTAATGAGCAGTGACACACTGGAGAGAGACTCCCAGGGTGTGGGAAACATGTCACAGAGGCAAGGGTGAAGGAGGGAACATGCTTTACCTGGTCAAACGATAACGACGACTCAGGGAAGAGATGACAAATACATTAAAGTACTGGAAAGACTTACTTTGGGGGAAGTTCAGAAGAATTAGGAGAGCCAATAGGTAGAGAAGTAGAAGGTGGGAAATTTCAGCCCATCGGCATAAAGAACACTTCCTAACAGGCAGAGATATAAAAAGGTGGGGGCTACCTTGTAAGATAGCAAGTTTCCTGTCTCTAAAAATATTGAAGCAGAAGAAGTTAGATGTGGGCTTTCCTACAGGGAAAGCGGAAAAGAGAAGGAAAGCCGTGCACGCATGCGTGTGAGTGTGCGTGGAAGGTGTAGGCGTCTGTTAGCGAAGGAGCAGTAGGAAGACTGAGTTGTACTCCATCACTCCATCTCATTGTTCTGTGAGGGTTGATGCCTGATGGTGATGAGATCCTAAGGGAGGTGATGGAAGGAGAGTCTTTAACACAGCAAACAAGGACTGCACCCAGTTATGGGCTCTGCCGGGCAAAACTTTGTGGGGGAATTTTGAACAAAAAATATTTTCTTGAATTTAAGGGACTGTAACCTTAAATTTTAAGCACAGAACCCAGGAGAATAATTGCAGAGCAACTTCAAACAGGATGAGCTAAACTGCCAAAAGCTTCAACAAAAACACATAGCATCCTACGTTTTGACAGAAAGAAATGATGATGGAAGGGAGAGGTTGTAGGAGACCTCCCAGGGGAGATGGAATACGATACATGGGGATGAGGAGGAGCATCAGCCATAGAAAGGAACGTTCATTTTATCCCTTTCTGATTTGAAGAGGTAGGGTCTGCAAGAGTGAAGAGGGTCCTATCTCATTAGGGATCTACAAGCCTGCAGGGTAACCCTTGGACACTGCCCTTCGCAATCCAGTCTCCCAGCCTTGAAATGACATCTCCTCCTCCCTCTCCAAGCCTATAACATCCCCTCCCTCTCCTTGCTCTCTGCGATGACCTCACCTCTTCACTAAGAAGACAGCGCCATGGGAAGGGGACTCACTTATCTTCTCAGCAGGACATCTCCCACTGTCCTGCCTCTGCGCCTTGGCCCCCGTCTGCCTGCCCTCCTGCATGCTGGCTGCCCCCACGCCCAGCCTCTTCAAAGACTTTGCTCTTGCTTTGATCCCCTCTCCCTCCTGCACCAATTTCTCCCACTCCACCAGATCAGCCACATCAGCACACACACTTGCTGTACCCCCTCCCATATTTTAAAAACAGTCCCCCTAGACCACATGTCCCCCTAGCTACTGTCCCATTTCTCTGCTCTCTTGATAGTTTTTTTGAAACTTTGAAAGAGTTGTCTACATTCTCTGCCTCTGTTGACTTAAGTCCTATTCTCACCTCAACTCACCCAAATCAGGCTTTTGCTCCCACCATTTCACTGAAAACGTAAAAACTCTCTTCTTATAGCATCTTACGGCCAATTCTCAGTCCTCGTCTTGCTCATCTTATCATCACTATTGACCCAGTTTGTTTCCCCTCCTTAGTGTCTTGTGGTTCTTAACTCGGATTCCAGGGCCCCGCATTCCTCTCCCACTGCCTGTTTCTTCATGTCTTCTGCTGAAACTTCCTTCACTGCTGACCTCTGAAGGTCGGCATGCCCTGGGACCCCAGGTCAATCTATCAGCACTACCTAGATGCTGTCACTCTCCCCAAGGGGGTAAACACAAACGGATAGCTCGCAAGTTTCTGTCTCCACTGACCCCCCTCCGAGTTCCCTCCTCCCCCTTCCACTGATCTGCTTCTTCCCGAGCGGCTGTCTGTCTCAGAAATGGCATCACTATTTATCCAGTTAAGAGCAAAAGCCATGGACTCATCCCAGACTCCTCTTTTCTCTCACATCCCGCATCTACTTTGTCAGCAGGTTCTTTGGGCTCTTTCTTCAAAATCTGACTATTTTTCACGACCTCCACCTCCATCATCCTCATCCAAGTCACCATTATGTCTTGCCTGAAATATTGCACGCCAAGTGATCTCCCTGTTTCCCTTCTTGTCCCCTTAAAGTCTATTTTCCGCATGGAAGCTAGAGAGAGTTTTAAAAACGACATCAGTACCTCAACTGTTCAAGCCCTGCAACAGCCTCCTGCCACACTCTGAATAAAACCCCAACTCTTACCTTGGCTGCAAGCTCACCAGAACCTCCCTTTGTCTCTCTCACCGTGCTCAGCCTTGCTTCTCCCGTTCTGGCCATGCTGGCCTTCTTTCACTTTCTTTAACAAGCCAAGCTTGTTCTGACCTCAGGGCCTTTGCATTTGCTGTTCTCCTGGCCTAGAATCCTCCTCCTCTACACCATGACGTGGTTCACCCCTCATTTTAGGCTCACTCCCTTGTTACCGCCTCATAGATGCCTCCTTGACTTTCCTTTCAAACACAGAGCCCATGTCTTTCTGCTCCCACCACTCTCTACTCCTTACACTATAGCTCATTTCACCTTATTATACTTAGTAGAGCCTGACCGCTTGGGAGGCAGTCAATGTTTGTTGACTGCTTGTCTCCCCCACTAGCATACCAACTCCAGGACAGAGGCTTGTAGGCTATTCCTAGCATCTGGAACCGTATCAGGTACATAGTAGGTCCTCAAGAAGTTGTTGAATAATTAAACGTTGAATGACTGTCAGTTTAGGGGAGAACTCAAAATGAAAAAGTGAGAGAAGATCATTTGAGTTATAATGGAATTAGGGATCCAGTAAAGGGTCAGCTGGAGAAAAAAAAGGCCAGGCGGTGAAGTGTGCAAGGGTGGAAGGCAGGGAATCCAGGTGTGAGCAGTTTACATTCGACGCAGCCAGCAGGAAAAGCCCCACAGGCTCCATCTGACTCCTGAAGAGGAAAAGGGATCCGCCAGGTGCTAGAGAGTATTTCCCCCACATTTTGGAGCAGAAATCTTTATAACAGTTTAACATCTAGCTTAGTAATAAGTATTAGAAATGTGTAAGAATGTTTAATTTTAAAAGAACTTAAAATATGTATGTGTATTGAGCACAATGCCTGGAGCCAGTGCACTCCCAGACTCTGGTGACGGGAGATATCTACGAACTGATATCAGAAACCTCCGTGCAGCTTAAATGCGCCGCAGAACAAGGGACTCATTTCATTGATTCAGTGTTATCTTAAAGCTTTGCATGATTCCAAGGTTTGAAGAAGGAAACACAGGGGCCAGCCTGGTGGCGCAGCGGTTAAGTGGGCACATTCTGCTTTGGTGGCCTGGGGTCTCCGGTTCAGATCGCGGGTGCAGACATGGCACCACTTATCAAGCCATGCTGTGGTAGGCATCCCACATATAAAGTAGAGGAAGATGGGCACGGATGTTAGCTCAGGGCCAGTCTTCCTCAGCAAGAAGAGGAGGATTGGCAGCAGATGTTAGCTCAGGGCTAATCTTCCTCAAAAAAAAAAAAAAAAAAAAGAAACATAAAGTATATAGTTACAGTGTTACCAGTTTAAGAACAGGGATTTAAAAGCCTGCTTGGCCAATTTTAATGTTTTTCCTTGAAGCAGAAGCTCTGAAGATCATGAACATACAGAATACATGATAGCATGGCCTGAGCACATTTGGTCTTCCTCCTCGGTCCCTCCTAGGCCTCAGTCACTCAGAGAAATGACAGGAAGGCCCCACGCCCGCTCCTTCCTCTGAGCCCCTCTAATCGAGGGCGCCAGTGATGACTGAGACGGATTCTGCGGACTCAGGTGGACGAGGCCACCCACACTCAGGGCCTCCTGCTCACCTTACATTTTAACTGTAGGGGAGGGAGAACGAGTCCTCTGCTCTCCTAGGTCCTTCTGTCTGGTCTAAGAATTAAATTGACATGAGACAGACTAACAGGAGAAAATCAAAGGTTTAATAAGATGTACACATGAGAGAAACCCAAGAAAACGAGTAACTCGCCAAAACGGCTGAAGCCCTCGCCTTAAATACCACCCTCAGCTAAAGACACAAGAAGATGTTGGGGGTGGGGAGAGTCAGGGACTTCAAAGGGAGGGAAGGCAATTGACAGGTAGGTAACAAGGAGCTGGCATTTGGAAAACAAGTGTTTGGCCACACAGAAACAGAAGAACACAGAGGGGAACCCCACAAACAGGCTTTTCTAGGTTCCTCCCTGTCCACCACCCAGTTCATGTGATGCTCAGGTGATAGCTCGCTTCCTGAGACAGGTGTTTTTTTAACCTGAATTCTTTTAGGCAATTAAGGGGAAGGTAACAAGAAAAACTTTTGAGTCTTCTTTCTTAAAAATTTTGTTGTTAGTGCCATCGAGTTGATTCCGACTCCTAGTGACCCTGTGGACAGCAGAGCAGAGTCCTGTGTCTGCTCTTGTTGTGTCATCCTCTCATCTGCTGGTGTTATATCGGATGATGCTCGGCTGCTACTCACAGGGTTTTCATGATCAATTTTTTCATAAGTGTGTGGCCAGGTCCTTCTTCCTAGTCTGTCTCAGTCTGGAAGCTCTGCTGAAACCTGTCCACCATGGGTGACCCTGCTGGTATTTGAAATCCCAGTGGTACAGCTTTCAGCATCACAGCAACATGCAGTCACTACAATATGACAAGATGGCTGGTGTGGTTCCCTGATTGGGACATGAACCTGAGCTGTGGGAGTGAGAGTGTGAATCTTAACCACTAGACCATCAGGATTGACTTTCTTAAAAATAATCAGCCTAAAATAATCCTCATGTTAAAGAGACACATTTTCAGTGGCAAATTTTGTTCCGCTTAAGCACACTCTATGAAGTTCTAACAATGACTAAATTGCCTAAGGATGCATTTCTTAGAACACATCCCTGTCATTAAGCAACACATGACTGAATTACAAAAACATAATGAGCATGTCAAATCCCAGATGATAAAGCTTAGGATAAAGCTAAGTGAAAAAGTGAATCAGCTCAAATTTATTTCAAATCATATTAATTATAGAAGAGGTGGAACACAGATGTACAACAAACACTATGAAGATAACATGTGAGTGACTGAAATTTGCAAAGCTATTCTAAGTCACATAAGCCCAATGGATAAGAGACGAGTATGCATGCTGCAATGAAAGAGCTTTATGCACCCCTATGTTCATTGCAGCATTATTCACAATGGCCAAGATGTGGAAGCAAGCCAAGTGCCCTTCAATGGAAGATGTAGTGTGTATATATATATATATATGTATGTATGTATATATACACAATAGAATAGTACTCAGCCATAAAAAGGACAGAATTGTGCCATTTGTGACAATATGGATGGACCTTGAGGGTATTATGCCAAGTGAAATAAGCCAGACAGAGAAAGGCAAACACCACCTGATTTCACTCATATGTGGAAGATAAACAAACACAGAGATAAACAGAACAGATTAGTGGTTACCAGAAGGGAAGAGGGTGGGGGGAGGGCACGAGGGGTAAAGGGGCACATATGTACGGCGACGGATAAAAACTAGACTATTGGCGGTGAACACAATGCAGTCTATCCAGAAACAGACACATAATACATGTACACCTGAAATTACACAATGTTATAACCATTATAACCCCAATAAAATAACTGAAATAAAAGAGGGGTACTAAAGAGCCAAGTACTCTATTCTACAGTAACCCATGTAGGATGGGTCTTCACTCTCTCCACTGCCAATTAATCAATACAACTTCCACCAAGCCTAATTCTCTAAAGCCACGTAATTTGAAAGCCCTGGACCGAAGGTCTCCCTAACCCGGAGAGTGGGAGAATTGATCATTCTTTAGTGCACAGTTGTAGGGGAAGACTCTCCTCGTAGTTCTTGTGCGCGTCTCCTCGAGCCTCCTTGTAAAATGCTCTTCAGACGCCAGGAGGCTCCCTCTGATGACTGTGTGGCCCGGAGCACGACACTGACCAAATGCCACCACTCCTGTTACACAGTGGGGCTCGGGAAATACCGAGGGACGGTACTAATTCACTACCAAGAATTTCCCCTAAAGTGCACGCTGGAAGAATTATTATTTAGAAATGATTTGCAGCATATGGACCACTTTATTACATTTCACCCATGTCTCCTAAGGCATGAGAGAAGTTCAAACATCATAGGCTGTCATTTCTCCGAATCGCTAAGGAGAGCCGCAGCACTGAGCACACAAATCAAGCGGCTCGCTTTGCCCAGTGCTATTGGAGGAGAGCTCGGTATGTACAACCAGCCACACAGCAGAGTGCATCAGTTCTCTGGGGGAAATCCATAATGCGTACCTGCCATAATAAGTAATAAGTTCTGCTTTGCATCACTCTATTTATAGACTCCAGCTATTTTCGCATATTTTTTAGTCTTTTTCTATAGCAGAACACCAGAAGGAATCATTCTCATCTTGTCAATTTTATTGTTAAATTGTATTCAAACTTTCTCCTCAGGTGTTATAGGATTGCGTGGACATTTTCTGCGCAAACAGAAAGAGAAGAGCCTGGGTGGGGGGAGACCTTTAAAGTTCTCTAGCTTCTAGCTGATCAATATTCCATTCATTATTTTTGGGTGGTGGACAATTTCCTTAAAAATGTCATATTTGATGCAGCCTCAAGGCCAACGTGAACAGTCGCTACACAGCGTGAGAGTCAGAAAATACATAGCAAACAGAGACTGTGTTGGTTTGCACAGTGATTTTGTAGGAAAGTACACCAGCTACAAAGTAGTAGACTCTGCACAGAGAAAACCCCACGGTGGGTCTCCGCCTGCCAGGCAGGCACAAGGACTGGCTGAATACCTCCCACCTGCTAAGCACTGTTCTATGCACTGAGATACAAAAGTAACAAGATATATAAAGCACCTGTCCTCGGGGAGCTTACATTCTAGTGAGGGAATGAAAAAGAAAAACATAATAAATACACCAGTTAATTTCAGATAGTGATAAGTTCTCTGGAAAAAACAAACGGGGCTGCAGGAAAAATCTCAGACATACTTGCATTGCTACTGAGGGTCTTGACTTTACTATCTTAGAAATGTCTCTCCACAGAAGTGACAGAGTCTTGCTAAGTTCTTAAATGTTCACTACATTTTACACGTGTAAACGTCATTGTTTTGGGTTCTCACTATGCACTGTGGGGGCTCTAATGGGGCACTCCCTGGACCCTGGTCCCATTGCACACACCTTGGCCCATGGGAGGCTTTTGAGGACGCAGGGACAGCCCCACTGGGCAGCAGGGTGCTCATGCCTCGTGTTTTCCCATGCGGCTCACACCCTCCCTAACAGCAGAGTTTGACTCAGCATCTTTGGGCAGCATCGGCAGCACCATTCTTTTAAAAAAATTTTTAATTCTGAAATAATATGAGAAATATGGAAATTATATGGGTTGCAGGAACACTATAAAGCACTCCTTCATATGCTTCATCCACACACAGACATCTATTTTTTCCATAAGAGGACACTGCAAACATATGGCCTTTACCTTTTCTTCCCCCAGCTTTACGGGGGTGTAGCTGACATCACTAAGACCACATGACGTGAACAGTGGGGTGACTGCAGGTGCGTGCACACTGGGCAGCACCGTTCTTTGGGTGACACTGCACACCTGTTTGACTCAGCTGGCTTTGGCTTCCCATCTGTGAGATTCGCCCATTCCTTGGAGGGGTTCAACGGGGGAACCAGACAGAGGAAGCAGACCCAGGCCTGAAAATCCGAGTAAATGCCCTTCACATACCTGGACACTATGATAGCCATAAAATCCTAGTGCAAATATCACACTATGTATCTGCTGTAATAATGAAAATTTAGATCAAAGAAGCATCAAATTGTAGGCTAACAAAACAGGAAAATGCTGAACAGAGGGAAGAACCTCGAAAATTCCTGTCCTTTCTCCCTTAATTCGAGGTGGCCGGCTTCTTGGTGGTGCCCAGGGTGCTGTACTATTTTCCAGACGTGGACTTTGCAAGAGGCGTTGCCTGTTCCTGGGTGTATTCTAAGCAGCTTGAGTGTTTACATCTTGGGCTGATGGACTTTCAGACTCTCAGCTCCATAGTTTTACTCCCCCCGCAAATACCCGAACATGGGAAGCAAGAAAGACTGATGACAACTTCATTCCATTATGACCAAGTTGATAAGTGTCTTTTCTTATATTCCGGAGGAAAAAAAATATCCCACACAAGCTTTTGTGGTCTCATTCTGGCTACAGAGTTAAGATAATTTTCTTGGGGCACCAAAGTTTGGAAATGCCAATAGATGTAAGCGCTTGACATCTTCCTGCATTTGCGAATTGTCCAGAATTCTTTGTCAAGACTAGCATAAGCAAAGAAAGCCATGCTACCTGGAAAGAGGAAGCGGGTCAAATAACTAACACACTGACTCTGGGCCTTGAGGTCTATATAGTGGCCTGTCTTTTCCCTTCACTAACTTTAGACAGACATGATTAAATGCCTCATCTCTAAGAGGGCAAAGTCACAATATTTCAAAATCTGTCAAACCCAAGGTCTGTACAGATTTCCTCCAACAATTGGGACAAACCTTTCCAATGGTCAAACTTCAATTTACCAGTAATCTGTCAAATAAAGGAGAATCAGATCAAGAGATTCTTTTTTGTTTTTTTTTTTACAAAATATCTTTATACTTGGAACTTCATCTTTTTTTTGAAAAAAAAAAGGGGCAGAAATTAGATTGAAAACACACCTCCTTAATATTTTTTAAAAGAATGTTTCCACTAATCTAAATTTAAACTTGAGTGTCATTTTTTTCTATCATCATCATTAAAAACTCTACAAAATCTTATGAAAGACTAGAAAATCTTTCTGTTTTTACATTTTATGCCATAAGAGACATGATTAAACTGACAAGTTTCCAAATAACATGAATAATGTATTTCCCCTGTATCCAAAGCAAATGCATTTTGCTCCTAAGAGATGTTTTAATCCAGTCCCTTTTTTGAGACGAGAAAAGGAGGGATGAAAGGATTTACAGTTAGAATCGGCATTTAATAAAAGACACATATTTGACTCCTGATTATAAAATAATTGCTGTAGTAATTTTGAGTTTAGACAGCAGTAGTGGATTTTGATATGACTGAAGAGAAAATTATATTTCTGTTAACATTCAAGGTAACCTCTTTGGGACAGAATTATTAAAAGTTATTCTTCATTATGCCACGGCAACAGAGGAACCCAGGTTAAGAAATCTTATCTCTGTATGTGTCTAAATACTTACTCCAGGAGGCACCAGATCTGCATCTGTAGAATATGTTTCAAAGAACAGCCTAAGCGTTCATAAAACTTGATAGAGAAGGTTAAAATGCCTTCTGATCCCCTCCACTCGTCCTCCACTACACCCCACCCCTTCCAGCAGAGAACGTGCTCATACGAATGGTCAAATTCAGTCACCACCACTGGATCATTGGGAGTGGAGCTTGTGGGGAGTGGGGGGAAAGCCATGGCCCCTCTAAGGTTTCAGCTCCCTAGGATTTGCTTACTCCCCAGTAATGGGGGCAGCACAATGGCCCTGTGGCTGCATCTGCCCTGAGATGCGCCTCTGCACAGAGAAGGTCCAGGGGCTCGCAGATGAGCCAAGCTCTCCTTAGGCCTTCCTTCAGTTCCGCGGTGCACTTTTCTCTAGACACATCTTTCCTTGCTACCAGGGTGGTAATGATGCCCTCGAGGGAAGCAAGTTTGGGAGGCAAGCACAAGAGACAGGAGCAAAAGGCTGTAAACTTGCACTTTGCTCTTAGAGCTCCATGTGGTCCAACCTACTTCGCCAGGAGAACACTTGGGGACTTTTCAGCAGAGGCTCCAGCAAACAACAAGGAGTGTGCACGTTCGTGGCCTTTTCCTCTGTGCGTCTCTCTCTCATGGGCTTAGCAGGTGTAAAGGTAGACAGGTAGGTGACTGGTCAAGACTTCTGGAAGCTGGGTTAGATCTGTCTTTGATTTAGTGACTTCTTGGCCAAAGATCAGCAGAGACTCCCTTCTTTTTGCCAGAACGAGAATTAACAGGTACTTTTAGGTAAAAAAGTAAAGTAAAGCTTCAGAACTCTAAGGGTCAACAGTCAGTCAGGAAGCAGTTTCCAAGAAGTTCCTTAATTTTCTCCTTAAGATAATAGTAAGAAATACCCAGCTATTAACCGCTTGGGTTTCTGAGCCCTCTGGCTGGTGAAGTCTTTTTCCTTGCACTATCCTAAATAACTAAGAAGACTTTGAAGACCCCTGCCCCGTCTGACCACCACCTATGAGAGATGAACACAAAGGTGTTTGTCCACATTCAACCCCAGGAAAATGACCTAGGAAGCCTAAAAAAAAGGTTCAAGATTCCAGTGACTTCTAACTTGACATGAGGAGGAACAGAGAGAAATTCTATAACGAAGAATCACTTGTGTGTCATGAACTAAGGATCATGGTTAACAACTTCTGTGTACCTAACATGTAACTTAAAAAACTAGTTAATGACTTTAAGGAAAAGTGTAGCCCTCACATGTGTTATAATTTAGTATGTGACACTAGAGAACCAGGAACACTCGATAATGGTCAGTGCTGTCATTTGGTATCACGTGAAGCGGCAAGGACGTTGGAAGTCTCCTCCCTCTTGCCACCAGAGGAGAACTGAGCACCAGCTAAGGTAGAGAAGCCAAGAAGGGACTGATGTATAACTGGCATTCTGGAACTTCAAACTCCAGGTGCCTCTTTATTGCTGATACGGAGAAAGCAGAGAACATAGCCTGTAGCCGACTACAGTAGTTTTCCTAAACGTGACCAGCACTAAGAATGATGTTTTATAGGATGGAATGGAAGAAATCTTGGCACTGGGTGATACCATCTCATTACAGAATTCAAATTACTTTAGAATCTTCAAAGCATGCAAACAAGGATGTATAATATGTTCACAATATGCCTCTTTATAAGCCATGTATTTCATAATGAATCTAAGCCTTCAGAATAAGAACAAACATAACCACATGTAGTTCTTACAAAAATAAATAACAATCATGAAAAGGGTTGCTCAGAAACTGGACTCATCTTGCTCTTTATTCAAATGGAAAACTCCCCTTTTCACTGACAGATTTGCCAAACCATCTATTTAAGGTTGGAAACACTGCCTCGTTTCTCTCGAACTGCTAAAACTACTCTACTCTAAAATCCTGTAGCTAAGGTTTAGCTGTACTCAATTTACTTGTATAAAATACATATAAAGACATTGTTTTTCATAAATGTTTAAATGTATTAAGGCTTTTAACCCTTCTGCTAACCACAGTTGCTCCCATAAGAGGTTTTTCCATGAATTACCTAGTTCAAAATAATACTTTGAATTTCCTTTCTCTTTTAATTTTAGAACTTTTATGTCATTCTCAAATTCAAAGCTTCAAAAAGTTTTGGGGTAAAGACATTTTAAGATATTTATCCGACATGTTCTGTTGGCAAAACATGTATCACTTATTATATTACAAGAATCCTAATCACGGCTTCCTAAGGAAACAAAGCCCCGGAATTTTGTAAGAGTTGTCCAATGGAAGTAAATCCATATGCAAAGAGATAAGAAGAAAGGAGTAATTTGTTATTCAGCATCTATATGATCTGCTCCAGCAATTCTGAGCCCCTTTGTTCCGGCGGGTATGCCTCAGTAAAGAAGTAGATGCCGCTGTGAAAGTCAGCCCCTGGACACAGAGGGGAAAGTCAGTAAATGAGTGAGAGCTGATAGAAATGCAAGTCATTTCACAAAGGATTTGCACACAAGATGAATTCTCACAAGCTGGCAAGCTTTTCCAAAGTCTAGCTTTTTGAATATTGTTTGAACAAGTTTTGTAGAACCCCGTCTACACCCTATGAAATAGCATTTGATTTTAATTACCAAGTTGGAATTATTTAGGATCACCAAATAACGGTTCAAAAGTAAAACAGCTGAAAAACCCAGCAGTCCGGTCTAACCTGGGATGCTCTGTCTCCTCACAGCCAACGCTCCATCAGGCGGCTTTGTCTGGCTGGCGGATTTAGTGTAGGGACTCTCATCTGCAAAGGTACAATGAAGGGTTTGGTTAATTTCCATCCAGTTTCTCACGCAGTGAAGATTTTTCAGTGGATTGCAATCCTTCTTCCAGAGAGAGGTGATAGGGTGTGGAACAGTAGAGAGAGTCAGGAGACCTGCCTCCTAACCTTGCTTTAGCTGGAGGTCAAGTCATTTAAAATGCTCTGAGCGTCAGTTTCCTCTCCTATAGAAGAGGGGTATACTTTCTCGTCCACCTCTTAGGATTGTCAGGATCAACCTATAGTGCACACGAAGGCATAAAATGGTAAGAAGTATGCAAATATAGTCTACAAATTATTTGCCTGTCACCTACATTCACTGATAAATAAGTATCAGTGAATATCAGTAACAGGAAGACAAAGAAGGAATAAAATGGCTCAGTGGGCACTAAGAATAATCAGGTAGAAGAACAAAGGAAATGAAAAGAAATGTTATATTTCAGATAAGCAGATAGAGCATTAGTATTGCAGGGGAATAAAGACACACAGAATTAGTGGGTTCCTCTTGAAAGTGTGAACTGGCATCCAGCACAAAATGGAGGGACGGGGACATTCAGAGCAAGACAAGAGAAGTTAGGTGGAGAACAGGGAAGGAATGATGGTTTGGCAAAAGAAGACACATATTGCAACGAGCTGATCTGCCCTCTTTTAGAAAGAGATGAAAATAAACTGCAGAATCATAGAAGAGTAACCGAAAAGACAGAAGAACTAAAGCTTGTACATCTGAGAGTTAGGCAAGAAGCTGCATGAGCAAAACACTAGCTGATGAGCTCATAGAGGTGAAGGATCCATCAAATTCTAAGTAAAGTGATTTTTTTTAAATGTAGAAAACAAATTAATCTGGCTTGGAATATAACAGTAATACTCTAGGATGGGAAATATTAGGGTTATAAAATAGAAAGGAAGAATTCTTCCTAGTTTGCATGGGGCATTTGTATAAAGTGAAAGAGATGTCTGAGTGGCCTTAAACATTTTCAAGAATAGGATGTATATGGCCCAAGTAGACATAATGTAACATATTATCCAGCATATCTAGTCATCTACATGACCCAAAGGTTACTGCAGGCCGCATTATAAGGTTTGTTTGTTGTTGTTGTAATAGGAAATCACTAAAGGATTAAAAAGAACCATATTGTTCATGGCAAACTATTCAATATAACAAGGATTTAATTCAGCAACAAGGCTTTGTCATCTGAAAACATTAGTTTTCCCAACTAAGTGGTTTTTGTTTCAAAATTGAGGAACTCAACTCCTCTCCAGGATGTACTTTTGGGTTGAAATGATTCACAATTTCTTCATAAAACTAACAAGATCTCTATCCAGCAATGACAAAAAGGAAATATTAACACTGCTGTAAGTTGCAATTAACTTAAAAAATGGAAGTCACACTGTTTCATGTTTATATTCCATTTGTCACACAATTTTTTATATTCTTCCAACCATGAAGACAAACGAGCAACTTTCAGCTACCAATCCAATCGGGAGCATCGTCTTTGCTCATGAAGCAGTCTCCTAGCTCTTGGACTCTTTCTCTTTGCAAGTGCAACTCTGAGCACAATCACAAACCACAAAACAGAAGGGAAGCATTCCACACGACAAGGCTCCACTTGCCCCTCCACTCCCACCCGAGCACCTGAGTGGTTTTCTCAATGTGGATTTAATAACCAAGCACTATGCTTTATATAGCACCCATTAAAACACACTTACCACATGTTAAATCTGGATTCTTTGTAAAACCCATTTACAAATATATTTCCTTTTATTATCCAAGACTTTGAAAGTGTGTGTTTACGAGTACAGAGCACGGAGCCAGGAGACATAGATCATAACAACCAGTGTTGGGGACAGCATCTTGGAAGCATACCAGCTTGCCTTAGTTTTTAATTTGTCAAGAGTCCAGCCAATTAAAGTCTTGGGTTGAATCCGGTGTGGGGTTTCTTAAAGGCCAGTAAGAGATTTGCCCAGAAGACTCTGGCTTTTTTTTGCGCTTGATACTCTATTTTAAGGGGTCATTTCTTCAGAAATTTACCCAGTTTGCATTACAGAAGTAGTCAACCCTGGTGAAATTGTTTTCTCATTTATATTTGAAAACAATTTCCTTGACGTAGAGCTGAGAAAGTCTAGTTATGCATATCCTTAAAAGGTTGAACTGAATTATAGAGGGCCACTTGGCCAGCCTCTACATATCCACGCCCTCGCCCCACCCTCACTCCCAGTATTAAGGGTGTCCTTACTAAGCACAGGCGAAAGTAAACAATTATCTAGAAGCCAAAAGTTGTATTGGCTAAAAGACAGACTGAAATAAGTTCAATATTATCTAAGAAATAGTTTGCCAAAGTCAACCAAGGTGAAAGCAGTAATTCCTAACAGAAGTGAGGCAGAATCTTGGCAACGTTTTTCATGAGAGTAAAGGAGAGCACAGCACCAGAGCAGCATGGCACCATTTAACACTTGTTTTTAAAGAAACTTTTCCCAAGAATATTTCTTTATTTTAAACCTCTAAGAGGAATCATGGGCCTCTTATAAAAAGCTACCCATCACAGAATGGACATCAACTCTCTTAATACGATTTACTCAAAGTTAACTCTTGATTCAAACTTTGTTTGGAAATAGAAATGGAAGGAAGACACTGAATGAATCAGTGGCTGATGGCTCCGTAATAGGAGAGGAGAGGACAAGAATGTCTGGGGTACATTTTTAATCCTTGAGCATTAAGCCATGGAGAGCTATGGAGCCTTCTATTGTGGTTTTCTCACGTGTCCCTTAAGGGAGATTTCTGGATATATCGCTAGAATTTCAAGATTATAAGGGATGATCTAGACCAGTCTTTCATTTTATAGTCAGGACTTGAGGCCCAGGGAGGGGAATTTACAGAAGGACACATATCTAGAGTGAGTTGAGACTGAATTTCTTTTCTTCTTACTCCCATGCTCTTTCCTCTTTATGTTATTTCCTCTTGGATGGACAGTGAGATATGATGGGCTGTCAGGTGTGTGTTTCTGTATCAGGCAGGTAATGGCTGGACATCTCACCCCAGCAGAGGCCTTGCATGATGTAAGTTAATTCCTATGGAGAAGCCTATGAAAATGAGCAATCATAGCCAGTTCTTCTTGTGTGTTTATAAATCTCATCCCCCTCCCCACCATATTTGTTTGCTTAAAATGAAGTACACTTAAATTGCACCTCAGGACCAATTTATATATATATAATTTTTTCTTTTCGCAGGGAAGATGTGCCCTAAGCTAACATCTGTCGCCAGTCTTCCTCCTTTTCTTCTCCTCCCCTCCTCCACAAAGCCCCAGTACGTAGTTGTGCATAGTTCCAAGTTCTTCTGGTTCTTCTCTGTGAGCTGCTGCCACAGCATGGCTACCGACAGATGAGTGCTGTGGTTCTGCATCCTGCAACCGAATCTGGGCTGCCAAAACGGAGCACGCCAAACTCTAACCACGAGGCCATCGGGGTTGGCTCCCAATTTCTATTTTTGAGTTTACTTTTCTGAA
The DNA here is from genome assembly GCF_021613505.1 of Equus quagga. Classification (NCBI taxonomy): domain Eukaryota; kingdom Metazoa; phylum Chordata; class Mammalia; order Perissodactyla; family Equidae; genus Equus; species Equus quagga. The sequence goes on along the minus strand of NC_060267.1, from coordinate 4,074,866 downwards.
GACAAAAGCTTAAAGAAACGCCAATACAATTCACTGTTCCTCAGTAAGGGCCTCTGAAGTTTCTCTGAACGATAAGATCTATGTGAATCCCTCCCCTTTGTTTTATCAGGGAGACACTGACTAGACGTTCGAGTTCCATCCAATTACATAAATGAATTAAAAAATAGGTCAAGTCACAAGGAAAAAAAACCAAATCAACCAGTAGATGATATCCCTGCCACAGCGTATGCATTCTTCACGTATTTTCTGATAGAAGCCTGGATTATATCCCACCTTTCAAACCAGCATTTATTGTAAATAAGCAACCTGAGGAAAGCCAAACATTTGTGATGAGTCCTCTGGACCTCTGACTTTCTTTTTCTAGGTTTAAAGCCTGTTCCTTCTCAAGTCACATCAGGGCCCATCAGCTATCAAGTATTGACTTGTTGTATGTTAAAAATCTGTGATTCATTATAAAACTGGTATTAAAATATATTTTCTTTAATTTTCATTTAGACAACAGAGGTATTTATCGAACAACCTTTAAACAAAAGAATTCTGATTTTCATACCAGATTCCCGGCCTTGACTTTGACGGTGGATCCTACTAACAGGCGGTCCTTACTGAAATCACCATAGGGGCAAAGCAGCCGTTCAGCCAGGGAGCTACTGCTCACTGAAGTGAAGGCCACAAGTAATCGCCACGGGCAGCTCAGGGCATCAGAACTGTCAGCCATTCCTAATGACATCTTAGCAGCCAGATAATCACTGCCACACATGATGGCCACCCAGTGTCACAAAGGCTGCATATTCGTCATAACAAGGAAGAGCATGGGTCCCCTCTACAGGGACATCCCATGAGGCTAGGAAAGTGCCCTCCATTAAATGGAGAATCGACACTGTGACAGAGACACAGAAAATGCTTAGTCAAGCATATTCTTAAAACAGAAGCAGAACAACGGGTGGCACCATCTGTCCTTCTCATTCCCCTCAATTTGACCAGTCTCCTCGTGTGCCCAACACAGGAGAGGCAAACACAGATCACTTGTTTTGATGACATGTTCCAACGAAGGCTGGTGTTTATAAACTTGGAAAGCAAATGGCAGGCTCCTGAGGACCAGCGCTTCATTCTGCATCACAATCAAAGCCCACGCCAGAGCCAGAACTGGAAGAATGGACTCAAGTCCCCTCATGTTCTGATAACCTTGAACATCTGCCTGGCGTCAAATAGCATCCATGTGTAATCAGGCTGGTTCTTGTCTTTCCATCTCCGGCCTCTGCCATTCCCAGGGCCTGAGATTCCCAAAGGAACCGGATATGATTATGGTCTCAAGAATCTCGAGCTGTGTTCAGGGCTTTGTGGAAGAAAAAAAAATTAATTTCCTCTGGCTGAGACTAATCAGCCTGTGCTAAACAATTCCTAGCAATGAAGTATGCACAATCGAGACACCTGCTAAGCTAGCAGATCCCTTAACTTCTTGATTAGAAAAAAAGGCATTTTGTGCAATTAAACATTATGACTGTTTCCTGGCAGTGGGGAGACAGGCAGCTCGTGCCACAATGTTCAGGCATGTCATTACGAACTCAGAAGAAAACTCTATTTCATGAACGAACAAAATGAGATCCATTGTGAAAGAAATAATCTGTCCCTTGAATTCAATTACATTCTGCAAATTTTAGTGCCTACTATGTGCAAACTAAGAATTAAAGTGGATAAAAGACAATAAAAGTTTAAGTGGAATGGTGATTGCAGAATCTTATTACTTCATAGGTTTGAGACTAGAACACGTGCTTCACCGGCCAAGCGGGAAAATGAGCACAGGCTTAGGGTACGGGTGGAGGTGGGGCACGCGAGGAGACAGGGAGCGCCACTGCAATGAATTTATCCCGAATTCTGCAATCAGAAAAGTCAAGAAATAGGTTATTTAACTTTCAGCTAACACGGAAGTTCTGCATGATGTGGGACCATCATCTTCTCAGTACTCAGGGCCCGTAAACATTTCATCCCAGCCCAGCAGGAGCACAGTGCAGGTCGGCTGCTTCTCTCTTTCAGACACTAGACCTCCAGCTCAGTTTGCTCCCTTGGTAGTTGATGGCACACTCTAAAATTTAAGCAAGAGTTCCTGAAGGGTAGCTGTCAGAGGGTTTTGATGATAGAACTTAAGGATGTCTTTCTCTTCTTATTAAAATAATGTGTAACTATAAGCACAGTGTCCTGCATAATTTAAAGAAATGCAAAAGACTCTTCTTCAGTCCTAAATAGGTCTTAATCGCTGACTAAAATAACCCTGTTTTTCTAGAGCCAAACAAAAAGTGCATCTCAATCTTTCCTGGAGTCAGAAGCCTCCGGGTCCTGCCGGGTCTGCAGCTCTGTTGCTTTGGCTTGTCGATGCTATGACACGATAGTGCCTTACCACTGATCATTGAGAATGAATTAATTTCATCTCCTTCCCTCACGGGATAAAGTGGTCCACACAACTCGATTTAAACCAGAAGGGAGAGAGAATGACCTGAGCTTGATGGCAGGATCAGAGGCAGCAGGCTGCTCTGTTACAGTCTCTCTCCTACTAAGAGATGATTTCCCCTCCAACCATCTACTGTGCCTCCTCTCTTTCATGGATCATCTTGCACCTGCATGGCGTTAATGTCTATCCTTGACTCTGCAGGTTTCCTTATAGTTTCATAAATCAGACACAGATGTGTTTCATATTCTTAAAGAGGACCAGGACTTTTGCTTTTGAACATTTAAAAAAGAATCATCCAAATAGGGCACAACTTCATTTAAAAAATAAATGTACAGTGGTTTCTTCACAATGATGGAATGTCCTCTAAAATTATATTGATCACAATCACATAGCCATTTCAGGGGTTAAATATTACAGCTGAAAAGAATGCCAACCATGCAGCTCCTATCGCTGTACGCCCCTCTCAGCAGACCATTTTTCTCCTCACGGCTCCATTATCTAACTCCCCACTACTCAAAATGTGGTCCTTGATGAGAAAGCACGCGCATACTTGGCAGCTTGTCGGAAATGCAGCCTCTCAGGCCCCACCCCAGACCTATGGAACCAGAGTGCACGTTTAACAAAAACCCAGGTGATTCGGATGCACAGTAAAGTTTGGAAAGCCCTGCCCCAACTGAGACAACCAGCAGCAGTTCCACAGGTGGTGAGGGCACATCCCTCCTGATGTCTCATCCGACTGTGTCAGCAGAAGCCCACAGAGAAGCTGGTGGAATGGCTTCAACAGTATCGCCAGGCCTCAAATACTATGATTTCCACATTGCTTATGGAATGATTTCCTCAAATGGAAATGAAACTGTTGTGATATTATGATTTTGAGTGAATTCCAACTTCTTTTGATCCACTTTAAATCCCTTAACAGTCCTAAAATGGCTGACTTATGGGAGTAACTGGATACACCTGAGGTCAGATTACCTGGAGCAATTGATTGACTGTAATAATAATCTATTATTTGATTTAGACTTTAGGGCGGAGAGAGGAAACAGAATTGAGTTACTGTCCCTTAGCTATAAAGGACAACTGAGCATGAAACGTTATGTCCTGCCTCATGGTAGGGACACGGGAGAAGAACCTTCCATGGCACTATCTCCTTAAACTCTTCAGACACAAAGTCGCTTCCTTCATCTGCACAACTCTTGCAACCACACAGGTCTCCAGCACAGAACCTGACTATGACCTCCACATGGGGATAAATAGGACCACTGTGGCCTCCCAGCATCCGGTCAACCTTGTGGAAATGGATGTGGTAACTGCGCTGCTCACTGATGCCTTCGAGCCTTATGGAAGAGGAATCTCTCTAGCCAGGTTAATTTGTAAATCCTCTCTGAAATTAATGAGCATGAAATTGCACATTTTCTGCCTCTGGCATTCCTATTGCTCATGTGTCTGAATCACAAATGATAACTCCTAGGCTTCTTCTTAGTATTGTTTCCAGCAAGGGCAGAGGAGCAAGAGTCACAGATGGGCCTCGTCACCAAAGAGTCAAGATTTCTAGAGGGAAGGACCCCACTCCATAAAGCTCATTTTCAATACCATATCAGATCCTAATTTAAAAATTTAAAATCTTAAATTCAGTACAGCTTCTATATTTTCTTTATGTAGGGAGGCTATATGCTTTAAATCTTTGGTTGAACCATTAGATTATGCCAGCTGACATTCTCGATATCTTGACATTATAAAATATGCATAGGTTCAACAAGGTCTTAGGATTAGAATAATAATCTGATGAAAAATAAGAATTACTTCAGGGTAGTGAGTATTGGCTATTTAAAACCACATTTCTGAATTCTTATTTTAAAAATGCACCATTCTTCAGGAAAAAGCATGCATTTATGTGGGTAGAAACAGGCTAGACCGTATCTGAGTATTGTTGGCGGGTCATAAGAATCAGTGATTTTCTGTAACAGCAAATAGAACTGGATGGTAGGATTGATAGAAATAAATAAGACATTTGGAGAAATTAAGGTTCCCCCAATTTTTTTGACCAATGAATAATATGAAATTAAGAAATTGATAAATATTGATCACAACTTAAAGTAAATTTTGGAGAAAAAATTTAAAATAGTACATAGATTTTTTGAGATAACTCATAAAAGAAAACGGTAAAAATGTCTTCCTTGAAAAGGTTGAGAGTGGTTTTTTAACGTTTTAGTAACAATGGTCACAGTTTCAAAACCTCACTAACTAAATGATTATATCTCCATTACTTAAATCACTTCTTTTTTGCTTCTCGTCTGGGACACGTTTTGCATTTCTAATGTAAACTGTAGAGAAAAAGATGGAGCTTTTTGTAAGATCAGGGCTCTCCAAGAACTCTTCTCCTACATGATATTACTGCAAAGGTTGCTATATTTAGAAAATTTCAGTATGATACTTGCTAGAATGAGGTCAAGATTGATGGAAAAAATAAGAGGAAGCAAAATGCAATCAGGATGACTTTATTTTAAGAGGTCTAAATCCGGTGCCAGTGTAGAAATGAACACTGCATGTCGTTGGAAAAAGGATGATTCCCAGAGACCTGTGGGGTTTGGTTATGCAGTAAAAAGCCGTCAAAGCCCTCCCATCACTCCGGCAATCAGTGACATGATGAAATTTGATACCTTAGGCAGAACAACTTACAACTTTCAAACCTGGCCAGTGGCTCAGTCTCTGTCCTTTTTCTTCTTCTTCTCTCTCTCTCTTTTTTTGTTAACCAAGTATAGTGTAAACTGAAAAAAATGTCAATTGCTGACAAATTTCTAAATGAAAACTGAAAAAAAAATATTACTACCACTGTTCAGACTTAGTTTCCAATATACAAGCTGAAAATCTGTGTCTATATCTAGCATTCGGGAGTAATGGAAAGGGAAAAATGAAGAGTATAAATTTATAACCTTGAGTAACATTTTGGAGCTAGGAGCACAGAATATTTTCCCAGGGTCATTGATCTGACTGAGGCACAAGGACCACATGTGACCACCTATACGTGCCCAAACCCAGTGTGTGACTCCAAACCCTCTTTCATGTCTGAAGTGCGTGGTGGCCTTGGAGTCACAGCTCCAAAGGATGTCTACAATATGCCCAGGAAAACCAAAGCTTTTTCCAGGAGTCTATTTTCATTAATAATCAAAACAATGGAAAAAGAGATGAGATTTTGTGGCAATGGAGAAAAAGGATTAAGCCATGAGTTATCAGAGAGTAAAGTAGATGGAAGGAAAAGTGAGCCTGGGGTCAAGCCCCTGGGTTGTATGTAAGTCATGTGAAGAAGAACGAGGGTTCAACCGTAATCATACAAAATTTTTAGATGCTTCTTTCATTATACATCAATGCCATTGGTTTCCCCACAAGTAATCTAAATAATTTCTTACAGAACTATACTTCTGAGTTTGTGCTCTTCAACACCATGATAGACTATTTATCAAAATGTGATTCACAGACTTTTTTTGGAATTTTGTGTGTGTGCGTGTGTGTGTGTGTAAGGAGAGGCACTCCTGACAGTACTCACTACTGCGTGTGCTTGGTGTGACTATATATCAGTGAGAGAGGGATGCGAGGCTGCATTTGAGGATCTCCTGGAATTTCAGCTGAGAAAAGAAAACACCGTGTCTCCCAGTTTTCAGATCTCACCTCCTTGTCATGAATTCCTGGTTTAATTTATGATAGAAGATTCAAGGTTCTCTCCGGCACATAAACCAATCACTTGGAAGAACACCTTTTAGCCAAGAAGCTCTGAGCATTTTAGGAGATGAAACCTGGCTGAATTTATCTCTCTAACTCCTACTCTATGCCAACCTTTCTCTACTGATAGAGCATTTATGAACTGGTTCCTACAAGTGGTTTATCATCTTAAAACGAATAAAGAGTGGGACACTCTATTTTCTCCTTTAGTATTCCAGACAACATGTTCAGAACCTGCTGTTTACAATATTTCAAACCTTTCATTAGTGTTCACGCAGCTAGAGGGAGAAAATAAATCTTGGGCCAGGCGACACCTAGAGATGCAATGAAGAAAATGGCGGTGTGGCTTGTGAGGTTGGCAAAGGAGACCACTGAGTCTGTCTTTCCTCTCCCTCCGGCTCTCCAAGCCCATCTCTACAAATAGCCAGGCTCCAGACTAGAGGGGAGGCAATCTCAGCTCTCAGATTCCAGAGTGGCTCTGTGTAGCAGAGTTACCGGGCGGACAGCTGCAGGGTCTTTGCTAGACTTATGAATGTCACAGGGAGCTTCTGAAACCCAGGTGATTAACACTCATGAGCCATTCTTTCCAAGACTGTCATCTCTTCTGGCCTTGGCTCATTTCAAGACCTCTCTCTGAACTCCCTTTTTTCATAGCTTATCGTTTTGAAAATTCACAGATTTATGCCCAATTTCCAAGTGTGAGCCAGTGTCATTACACACCATTTTAGAACCAACACCTTCTTGCCCCCGAGTGGGGGGTAAGAATCACATTTGGATGACTTGGGAATAGTGTATTTCATCCACATGCCTTGATTGTCACATATTTTGCTCTATTAATTCTTGCTAGGTCAAGCAACAGCAGATAACCGCTCATCAAACAGATGACATGTGTTTTTAATGCATGATTAAAGCAGGATTTATCATGGCTGTCAGAATCCAGGGAGGCTGTGATTTTCGTTGTTTAAAGCCGTGCTTTGGCTCCTCTCTGGCTTTACAGTGAGAGGCAGTGATCAACACAGACAAAACCTTACAAGGGTGTTAGAGCAGAAATCATTTTCGTACAGAAAACACTAAACCCATTTCTAACACAGAATTTACTGTAATGCAACTTTCACAGTTCATACTGGTCACCACTTACTAGCTGGGTGACCTTGGACAAGTTACGTTTTTCTCTGAGCTTCAGTGTTCTCATTTATAAAATGTAAATAGTACCTACCTCACAGGATTGCTGTGAGGATCGAATAAAATAGTGTAAATAAGGCACCAGGCCTGGTCTGAGTCCAAGCGGTGGTGGTTTCATCCTTTGTCTGGTGGATGGGGAAGCTGAGTGACAGCGCCCTCAGAGATCCCTCAGCAACAAAAATGTTTCCACGTTAGCAGTGTCATACTACCTCACCAGCACCAACCTGCTTCTCTCTACGTACGAACTCCTTTAGGGGGGATTTACTTTTATAATCATAGATATTATTATCTCCATTTTTAGACAAGAGAAAACAATCTCAGGAAAGTTAAAAATCCAAGGCTAAACAGCTAATAAATGCCAGAGACATGCTTCTAACTCAGGTCTGCCTGACCCCAAGACCATTCTTTTCCTGATATTGCTGCACTGCCTCAATAAAGAGAGTCTACAATTTGCTGAGTTTTTAGTTGGAGAAATTCATTGATGTCAAACGGTCTATTATGACTTAATTTGTCAGTGGCAAAATAAAAATTAAAACCAAGGTATCTAGATTTAATAGTCCAAAGATTATCAAATTATCTTCATTTGCTTCTGAGACAAACTATTCAGACATACAATTTCCTCACGAATTACTTGCCTGTCTAACTCTCCTTGGGTTATGTCTACTTCATCAACTTCACTACTTTTTCTCATAAATCTTGCCTGAACAAAGAGTCAGCTTCTACAGTTAATTAGGACAAACACGGAAAATGCAATTCAACTCCACAGAATGTGAATGTTTCATCTTGAACTGATTTTGTAGCATTATACTCAGCAGAACTCTTCCAATTTTCCAATTAACGAGTTACTGACATTTACAAACATCTAGAATAAAAGAAACCTTTCTTTCCATCACTGTTTGTCAGTTTCATTACTGAATTTTGGGTCTGCTTTGGGACACTTCAATCATGAAAGTAATCATGTAAAACGATATTGGATTCTATTAGCACCGATACCTTAGAGGGGCTTCATTTATGATAACTGAAACTTCCTCTGACTCGCTCTCATCTGCTACGTAATTTGCCTGAAGGTATTTTAAAATCACAATGTCAAAGCTTTAGAAGGGTACTCCTAAGCATTTAACTCTGAGCCAACAGTATATTTTGAAACACAGGTTTTTATGAAATCCAATTTTGACAGGCAAATCACTCAGTATTTTTCAATGTAAACACTGTTTATATTTTCTAGATCAGTGTATATCCATGCTATATGAGAAAAACAGGAAGGTGTATATACCTCCCTCATATGCATATATACACAGAAACATATACATATATACATATGATACACATACATATTTCATAGATGGAGTCACCCATACATATGTACCTCTTTATGAGCACTCCTAAGAAGAAGTACACATATGAACAGGAGATCTAAAAGGGCCCCTCAACCCAAGACATCCCTCCTCTCTCATTCTGCCAGGCAAAATACAGTGGGCAGACATTGGAGATCACCATCTTTATCCCAGTGACTTCTTATTGAGCCCTGCAGCAGAATGACAAGGAGCTTAGAGCTAACGGCAAGACCCAAGAGGGCAAAGAGCTTCTGTAATATTCCAGAAACTTCAACTTTTAGAAATTATATGCAAATTTGTGCTTTAATTTATATAATTCATAGATCTTGGAATTCTACATTTAGGACTGCCACGTTGTATCAAAAGATGCTTTCTGAGAAATTGTAATTTCACTTGGAGACAGACTACAAACACGTAATGCAGGTCTATGGCTTACACAAGAACAGAAGAGCAATGTGAGAAATTAGTTCATCTCAATGGTCCACAGTGAACAACTCAAGCACAGCACAGCAGACACTGTAGAGGTGGGCACGGTTACCATTCGACATGTACTGTCTACACAGCCACTGCATAAAGAAGTAGCTTGCAAAGGTTATGCACGTGTGTGGAGATCTATTGAACAGTTTGGGTACCGATTTTAAGCGCAGCCCGCCTTCACATTTCTCCACTGTACAACCACAGCCTTCAGCAGCTTCTATTTTGCTTAAGACAGGCTTAACAAAACATTCAATATTTATTGTGATAGAAAGAGTAAACAACGCATAATGGCTATTCTGGGTACAATAAAACTCAGATATTTGCTTCTTTGACAATTAGGGATGTATTGCTTGAAATAAGTAAAAGCATTTGTGCGTTATCTGAAAAATGTCACATTTATGTAAACAGAGATCATAAAACTGAAATATGCAAGTACTGCTGGTGCTACTCCTGTCGACATCTTCCGTTTAGAAAGCGATTTCGAGGGATACTTTTAAAATTACAATTATGAGAGGTTTTAGCTAAAAATCTTTTAGGTCAAAAAATTCCTTGTTAAACCAAATAGAAAGCTTTGCCACCTTTGTTAAATATCTACAAGCTGAATTGAAAAGAAGATGTTAGATCTGGTGGAGAAATACCAGAAAGCCCCAAGCAACTTGCATAATTAAACCATCTTTTTCCATTTCCTTTTTTCCTTTGACCCCAGAATTTTCTCCTTGTATTGCACAGTTGAGCGTAACTGAGATGAAGTACAAAGCAAAGGCTGAACTCTCACTCTGTAAGCCCTCCGAGTAATTTGAGAGTGAGCTGTTCTGTAAGTAATGTCTATCAAACTTACAGACGATGCACATCCACTGAATGATCCCTTCTCATTCAGACTGTGGAGCATGGAGCCCTATTACAAACTTTACAAATATAAAGCAGGCATACAGTTCCCACATTTGCTTTTTCTGCCATCAGCAAAGATAAGCCAATTGGAAATAGGTGAGACAAGGTAATTGTTTTTCTTCCAGGTTTATAGCAACAGAGTGCATGCGCGCACTTTCCTTATATTACACTCATGCAATGCCTAACATTTCTCGGCTGAGATGACCACAAACAATTCATACATAGGAACAGGGGTTCCTTTGTAGAGAGTTAACACACAATGTGGAAAGTGCACAGGCATTATGTTTATAAAATGTTTGAAATTTGGTTTCTCCACTTACTTTGGGTAAGTTACAGAAATCTGCTAAGCCTCGGTTTTCTCCTCTCTCATATGGGTGTAACAATGTCTGTTCTCCAAACTTTGAGGATGAATTGGGAGAGGGCATGTAAAGACCTGGTGTACAGCAGGGCTCTATCATCCTTGCTTCTCCAGGCCACTTCGCCAGCTATGATTTCATGGACGCCTTGGGCAATGGACACATGTTAGTTGATCATATTTGGTAGAAATAAAAATTACGTGAATGGAAATTTTTAAAAGCCTAGAACTTTTCTTTTTCATAAGTTTTTATTTTATTATGAGGGAAAGACAGAACCCAAACAACAGAGAACAAAAACGCTGCTGTTCACACATAATTGAGTTGATTAAAGATGAGTTCTGAGAGGGCTAAAAATGGCTCCTTAAAAACATAATTAAATAATCCCCAAAACACACACGAAACCTATTACACACAAACCATATCTTTAAAATATTATACGGTAAATCCTCCCAGAGGCATAACCTAGTCCCTAAAGCAGACACATCGGGTGGGCAAATGCCACTTCTTTTATGGTCCGAGGACACATCTCCTAAATCTCCACCTTTTATGGTGCGCTCGTGGCCCCAGAACTAATGCTCCCTGCAAAGGTTTAAGTAGAGGGCAGTGATTTGCTCATCTGATCCTTTATGCGTAATTATCACTAACTGCATACATCTGGTTTGTATTCGTTCCATTAAATAGCTCCAATGAATCGTTCTGTATACTGCCCAACTCTGAGACGCACGTTGCATCTACACATGGAAAGTTTCCGACATGTTACAATTCAGTTCAGAATTTTAATTAAATAGAATGAGAAACAATCAAATAACAAGGCATCCACAGCTTTTAAATAATGAGTACGCACTAGTCTCCTTGTTTTACGTGACACATGATGACAGATGACAGGTGGTATCATTAGCCAGTTTGGCAACAACTATGAAAAAAAAAGAACTTTTAAATTTCTTTCTATAAAATTTTATTCTAAAAAGTGAAATATGGCAAAAGGTGAGTACTCTTGGGTATTACAAATCATCTTGCAGCTAAGAGGAGCAATGTGCTGGCAGCCTGCCCAGGGCACACCGATTTGCTCTCTTTTCTTGAATCACTATTAAGGGGCAATTACTTTTCATTGGATTAAGGATTATTCTGTGCAAGCATTAAAAAAATAGGCTTATGCATCCTGGAGTTTAACATGATAGAAAGTGCACACACTTAAAATGCAGTATAGGCAGCACCCACTTCTGGTCAGAAGGTTCGCTAGAAATCTCGTCTAACAACACATCATCATTAAAGTTATTTTAAAAATATTCCCTGATGTCTTCATTCTCAACATTTTGGCAGCATTAGGGGAGTCAACCTCTGTCCTCTAAGCTTTGGATATACCAGATGGTCCTGGCTTCCCACCTACCTTGCCGACCACACCTGCTCAGCCTCTGCTGGTGCCTCCCTCCCTCTTTCACACCTGTAAACACCGACATGCCTCTCCTTCTCGTATCTACACCCCTCTCTCCTTATCTCAGCCATTTCTATGCTTTTAAATGCCAATGACTCTAATATTTTTATCTGCAGGCATGACACCCCTGAGCTCCAATGTGCATCTGGCAACTCTGATTGAATATCAAAAAGGCATTTCAATCTTAAATGCCCAAAACAGAATGATTGAGTCCCCTGACTTGTCCCCATTCAGCCAGTTACTCAGGCCCCAAACCTCTGAGTTATCTTGGATTCTCCCTGGCCCTTACATTCTACCTAAATCCATAAGCACGTTCTGCTGGCTCTGCCTTAGAACACATCCCCAATCCATTCCCCTCTCGCCACCTGCACTGCCCCCACGCTGGTCTAAGCCCCATCACCTCTCTGCACTACAGAAACAGACCTGAAATTTGCCCACCTACAGCCCACATGGCCACCAGAGTTACCTTTTAAAACCCAAACAATCACTTACTCCTTGGCTCAAAGTTCTCCAGAGGCTTCCCATTATACTTAGAGCAACATCCAGACACCAAGTGTGGTGTCAGGTGTAAGCTGGCCCTTCTCATCTGTTTCACCTTGTCTGTCTGTATCCTTCCCCTCTCTGCTTGCTGCCCTCCAGCCTCATGGGTCTTCCTCCTGCTCCTGGACCACACTCAGGTCACTCCCACCTCAGAGTGTTCACCTTGCTATTCCTTCTACCTGAACTTTATTCCCCCAGGTCTTTGCACAACCAGCCTCTTATTATTCTGATCTTGCTAAAATGTTAGCTCTTCACTCTGGAGCATCCTTTCCCAATTTGGCCCTCTCTTCCCAAGTCACTCTCTATCTATTAACTGACTGTTAACTTTCTTTCCAACACTCAGAACTATCTGAAATGTCTGTTTATTTTCTTGTCTAGTGTCTGTCTCTCCCACTAGAATATGAACTCCACGAGAGCAGGGGCCTTGCAGATATTGTCTGTGTGTGTGCACATAGTAGGTATTCAAGAGGTATTTGTTAAATGAATATTTTGAATGCATTCCTGACCAACATATATATGTAATGATGTATAGACATACCATATAATAAAGTCACACATAACAACTACAGTCCTTCATAATAATTTAAAATAATGAAACCATGCTCCTGGTCATAGAGTCCAAGGACTGGGAAGGGCCTTAGAAATTATAATGCAACCTTCTTATTCTACAATGTCCAGAGGGGCAGTGAGCCACCAACAACAGTTCACAGAGCGCGGGAGGCAGAGTCGGGCCTGGCCAGGCCCCCACGGCAGCATCAGATGCAGCCAGCTGTTCCTTACTTTATCTTACACATGGGTGACGGTTCAGAACTCACTGACTACACAAAGAAATCCAAATTCAGCAGCAAAGTACACATCTGGTATGCAGAGCAAGCAAAAATATGATTTTGAATCATAAATTTGATTTATCTTAAATGAATACGCTAGTCTTCATAATAAATGGCAACCTGTTAACTAACAGTATACTTGCATTAGAATTGTTGAGAGAGGCCCGGGCCACTTTAAATTTTTGAGACAACTGGGATTTTTTTTTCAATAAAGAAAGATCGAAAGGGGGCTACCAAAATTATGGAATATTTTAAATATTTACATTGAACAACTTAACATATTAACATCCCAAAGAGTGCCTTATAATACAGGATTTATTAAAAATGCTTATCCTTCATGCACGTGGAGATTGTGACCTACTGTGCAGACACACACTGTAAAACTGGGAGAGGAACCCCTACTCCTCGCACTGCTTCCATGAATCTCTGGGACACACGTCTGCAGATAATGGTAAATGTCTGGGTGTGTGGCTCTTCATGAAGGCGAGGCCTGGGCTGAGTGGCCTCTCAGCATCCATGATGGGCCCTGTGTTCCTGACTTTCTTTGCTTTCTGCCTTCACTCCAACCATGAGCATGTGGTGTGGGGAGAGGACGGTGGGGTGGGGAGAGCTCAGCCACCAAAAGGCGCTGACATCGATTACACAAAGAGGGAGGGACAAAGCCTTTCTGGTCTCAGAACTTGAAAATCAACCAAATAAACAAGTAAAACCAACTGAAGTGACCATCTTTCCCTCTCTCAACCACTGCTTCCCTGGGGGGAAAATGAGGATTTGTTTGGATGAGCAGCTACTGCTCGGGCCTGACCCCAAATGAGGACAGTCTGCTCTGGCCATGGCCTGATCGTGACGTGCACATTCCAGGCATCAATGGAAATTAAAGCGAAGTACCTACATACTAGGATAACTCCCAACAGGCGATACTGGAGTTGCAGATGCTGTTCTGAAAGGTCGGTCGCTTCCCAAAAAGTCAGTCATAGGAAAAAGAAAACCAAACCCGTTTCCTCAAGAGTTAGGGAGCAATCTGACAAGCAACAGGTGGAAGTGCGTGTGTGTGTGCGTGCGTGTGTGCATGCGTGTGTGTGTCTGTCTGTCTGTCTGTCTGGGGGAGGTGGAGAGATGTACAGCCGGAGGTCCCTTTCAACTTCAGAAAATCAGCTTCACACTGGGGCTGGGAGATAATTCTGCTTTAATTATCCAAAGAGACCCCATATCAGGTCTGGCTCTTCCCTCCACACAGTCTTAGGAAAAAAGAGAAGGCTTGTAAATGAGTGTGCTGGTGGTCCTATTCATCTTTTTCCAGTGACATTCTCCATCTAATAAGCTTTAGCTCTTAATTGTTTTTACAAGAATGATGTTTAATGGAAGCTAATGATGTCAGGGTACTGAATCATCGCATGAATTAATTTAGCAATATGAATGCTTCATCACGTTCTCTTTTTATTTCTCTCAATATTAATTAGAATCACTTCTCAAAGAAAGTAGGAGTCCCAGGGATGACCTAGATATCCCACTTTTCTACCCACAGCGGGCATATTCCAAGAGTCTGACAGGCCATAGAAAGGTGGGTTTTCGTTAGAAATCAGTTTCCAAGATTTGCCCAAATCTGAGATATTTACATATATTGATTTTGAAACCAGAACCAAAACCCTGTAGAAAAATGAGCCTGTGATATGAACAGAAATTCACGAGAAAGGAAATACGAATGGCTCTTAAAAGTAAGAAAAGATGTTCAAATTTATTCATAAGAAATGCAAATTGAAATCACATGAAATGCCATTTTTTTTCACTTCTCAGATTAGCAAAATCCTGCAAATTGGATAACACACAGTTTAGCGAGGCTGTAGAGAAACAGGTACTGTCATACATTGTAGGTGGGAATATGAACCAGTATCACCTTTAAAGAGGGCAATTGGGCAATATTTATTCAATATTATAAATGTATATACCCTTTGACCCAGATTTCCACTACTGTGATTTATCTTACAGATATACTTACAAATGCATAAAATAATATATGTAAAAGGATATTCATTCTAGAAGTTTCATAATAGCAAAACATTGGAAACAACTCAAATGTTTGTAAATAAAGACTGGAAACAACTCACATGTTAGAAATGAGGGATTGGTTAAGTAGATTAGAGCGGACTCACAGAAAATATCATGCACCTATAAAGAAAGAAGGATGAACCTCTTTTTGCAACAACATGGAAAGATCTCCAGGATATATTTTTCAGTGAAAAAAGCAACATACAGAACAGTGTGCATAGAATGTTACATTTTGTTTTAAAAAGGAGAGTTATGAATATGAACTTATATTTGCTTATATTCGCATAAAGAACATCTGGAGGAATTCTAAGAAATGAATAAATGTGGTTTTCATTTTGTGTATATAGTGGTGGGAACCAGCTGCCTGGAGCATATGGAAGATACTGAATCTTTTCACTATATGCCTTTTCATAGGTTTTGTGTTTTGAACCATCTGGTTTTACCAGAATCTACCTATTTTGAATCCACCTATTCAAAAAAATAAAGTGAAAATAAAGAATGATTGATTAGGATGTCACAATTTCTGGATTTTCCAAAAACCTATTATATATGTATTAGTGAATACACTTAAAATTTTCTCTGGCAGCTTTCTTTGCCAAGGAAGTCTAATAAATATCAAAAGATAAACACTGAAAGACATTTCATGAATGCATGTGCATAATGAAACACTTGTAAAGATCCAGTAATACATGTAGTGAATTAAGTTTCTTGAGAATTAGCGTTGATTAAATGTCATACTTGTAAAACAATCAGGAACTAAAGCTTATTAGATGGAGGCTTTGGAAAAAGACAAGTCCCACCATCATCTATCATGAAAAACAATGAGATGTTCAGCAACCATCAAATCATCTTAATAAGATAAATAAAGGACCTGTTGACTTTATTTTATTTTTACAGTTTTCTGATATTGGGAGGTTAAAATCCTATTACTCTAAACATGATGTTCAAGCAGATATGAACTGAGGGTATTTAAAAATGCTCTAACAGAAGTATAAAGGGCATTTCCTCCAAGTTTGTTGTTGTATTTATTTGGGGTCTTGCAGGGATAATTAAAAATGAAAAAAGAGCCCAAGGTATCAATATTAACATATAAGACAAAATAAAATAAACTGAAATGTGCACATTAAATTTGTTGTGAATAGAGAAATAGTGCCGGAGCCACAGGGCGAGCAGTACTACAACACAAGAGTCCTATTTCTCTTTCAAAAAGGCAGCCAAAAACTTACAAAGGTATTTTCCAATGGACACATAATGTTCACAATTTAAAGTGACACACTGAGAACTAGGTACTAGATCATAAGATGGGATGGGCCAGCGGAGAGTAGAAAAGGGGGACGTGAGTAGAGACAGCAGTTTGGGTGGTTTTCTTGGTCTCCCTGAATCAACAGCGCACAGTAGGGAACTTTCACTTTATTCCTGGTGGCGTCTTTAACAAAAACAGCAGCTCACGGTTTTGTACTGGAGGCCCATTTCAAAAAGAACAGAGCAGAAATCTTCCAGCATTTGCCACGTATCGGGTAAAGGAAAGGAGAGCAATAAATGAACTCTGAAGGTGAAATCAATGAAGACTATAAATGGCTCAAACAGTAAACTTGCTCATTTTTATCTGCCTTGTACAAGAAAACCAAAAGGAGAAAGACAAAAAGATTTGAGGGTCATTATGAAGCAATGACCTTCTCAAAATGGTTACAAGAAGCGGGTGACTGGACAGCGTCCACCTCATTTTATTCTCCATTGGAAAAGCAAACATCTGAAGAGAATTCCATATGTACAGAGGATAAAAAAGAATAAGCTTTAAAAATACTGGTTTACTATTATACGGGTTTTGATTGTTGAGGGGGGAGTAAAAGTAATTGATTTGAGGGGTTGAAAATATTGCTTGGGACACACCTCTAATGGGAACAACTCTTATATAGAAAACACTTTACAATTTCAGTGCAACTTTACATCTGTTCTTTCCTCTGACCCCAGATAAAACCCAAACGAATACAATGTGATTGGCTAAAGAGCAAAAGATGCACAGGTGACGTCATACTGGCTTCCGATTGCCCTCAAGGTTCAAACTTGGTGGCATGGGTTTTCCTTCAGGACCTGGTCACTGCTACTGGTTTAGCCTCATGGCACCCTTGTCATCTGACTTCAGTAATTCTGAGTCTCCTGTGCTCTGGGATATTCTACAGATGCTCTCTTACCTGCCCAATTTATACTCATCCTTCAAGTCTCACCCAGTCAGCACCTCTTCCAGGAAGTCTCCCACGATCTGCCCCCATTTCCACCCAGCATCCCTCCGGCTAGGGGGTTGATGTGCTAGCTTTGAGCTCCCACGGCACCTTGTATGTTGTCTATCACAAGATTTACTCTACAGAATTAGTATTTATTTAGCTGTCTCTCCCTCTAGATTAGAAATTCCATGAAGACAATGACCATGTCTATAATTTATTCTGATCACTATATCCTCAGTATTTAGAGTGGATCAGCCTACATCTCTTGGTTGTGACGAGTCTCAAGTAAATGTGAAAAAATGCATAACTTGACCACTTCAGACTTACAAGCATGGTCAGGTTCGTGATATTTATGATGTTCTAAACTTGGCTCACAAGTCTGATGCACCTCCTGGGAGTCCCAACTTCCCTAACTGGTTCTCACATAACCTCTATCCCTTAATTCTTTTAACTTCCTCTCTCAGACCTGAGCCCACTTCCTCACTCATTCCTTGTGGAGCCTCAGCTGCTGGAGGCGCTGAGCAGTTCAAGGACAGATGGACCATGTTCACTTTCAAGATTTAAAACAAAACAACTTACTTGGCTTCTGATACCTCCCTGCTTTCAGTTTCATCAATGTATTCTAATAACTGTCTAAACTGACTCTGGTTCTTTTCTCAATCTTAGCTGGCAGTTCCTAAGCTTATCACTTTAAAGGATATTTAAACGATTTCCTTTTAAGTGTATTATCTTTTGGCTGCCTTCAGTAAAACTAATCTTCAGCCACATTATTATTATTATTGCACAGCAAGGTGTCTCTTTTAACACAGTTCCATCGTTCCTTCCTCATTCATTCATTTGTTCAAATATTTATTCAGCACTTTCAAGGTGCTAGGCTCTGTGCTAGATGATGAAAATACAACTTTTACCCTCAAGAAGTCAGTATCTTTTCCATCAAAAAGGTTTGTCCAATACCATGGAAATGAAACAATTCTACGATTTAGGATATTAAAAAAACATTTTGTAAAAAAATAAATTATTCCATTGAGTCCTCTTTTTCCATATTCATATTTGCCCTCTCAAAGGCCAGACTGCAACTGTGGAGGGGTCAGTACCATTACTTTGGTTTGAATAATTAAACAAAATGTCTCATTTCCAAAAGCACAAAAAATATACAAGATGATTTACAACTTCAAGTCATAGTGTATAATAAGTAGCTATGGTTGTGAGTTAATCCCCCCAAAGAGAGAAAAAATGAGAAGTAAAGTAACATTTTAAAGCAAGACGGATATAGTAGAAATTTACCATTGGATATATTGCAAAACATCTCTTGCATCTGAATAATAAATATAATTTATTGATCCTCTCTGAATGTATTAGAGAAATAAGGGATGTAAAATAATCATTTATGCTAAGGACATACAGGAAAGAATCAAAATTATTCTCTGCAGCAAGCACTAGGCTGAGGCACATACATTCATTTTCATACATCTTTCCCTTTTTAATGTATCTCTAAGGAAAGATAGTGGTTATGATTTGGTTTTCGCCATGTGAAATTTCTCATATAATGCAGTAAATCCTTAAAAGTTGTGTGTAAAGTTCATTTTTCTTCCAGAATTCTCATTCCTAGTTAAGAACGCTTGTGGGTATATTTCATTGAGCATGGACAACGTTTCCAGTTTAACTTGTTCCAGAGAATGTAACATTTGCAGCTAATTTCCAACATAACATTTCGAAATAGCTCCAAGTGAAAACCCAGTATTGGTTTTTGCCATGTTTAAAAGCCAAATGCAAATGAAAACCAAGGCAAGGCTAGATTTTACTTTTAGATCATGTATTCCAGTTCCTTTTCCAGAAAGACAGGTTTGGTGTAGGTGGTAAACTTGTAATGTTATTCTTTGTTTAAAACACAGGGTAGAAAAGTCTCAGGGAGGGGGGGGACACATGTTAACGTCTGTCATGACCCTACACTTACAAATCTGCCATTTGAAGACAGGCCTTCAAATGACCAGATGGGTGGCGGTCTTCTCTAAGTCACACATATTATATTAGCCTCATTTCTTGCTAACAAATATAGCTCAGATCTTTCTTTAATATTCTAAAAGCTTTTCCTTATGGATGGCTTACATTATGCTTTGCCCAAACTGACCCGCCTCCCTGATCTGGCTCATACATCTTCTTGTAAATGGACAGATTTTCACAGGTGTACTTTCCCGTATGACTTGATGACGGCTTTGTAACATTCTTTTCTGAGTATTTATGTTATAAATTATTACATTAATTTTCAAAGAGACTTAATAAAGTAAAAATCTTTAGAAATTTAGATTGAAATATAGTCACATACCACTAAATATGAAAAATCATAGTTTGTATTAGTGATTTTTTTTATCTAATTACTCTCCGACAATGTACATAAAATTAAGAAATTCAAAATGAGGGAATTAACCTTACAATTTGATACAATATAAGTAGTTTTTTAAGTCTTAGAGTTTAACAGAAAATGTCACCGGGGTGGAAGAATTTAGCAAACATGAATTTTAAATGGAGCTCCAAAAAGGAATAATTTTAAGATAATCTCACAGATTTGAGAAGTCAAGGATTACTCAGATGAGAAGTTTGTGAAAAATATAACTAGTATAAACAGTATGTAAGAGATATTCGCAAGCATCTCTCATATAGGATTCAACAAATATTTATTTCATGCCTACTCAGAATTTCAGATCCTGAGTGGGAGAGAGGAGGCACCTCAGACAGGACAAGGAGCCAGCCCCATCTCTGGGGAGGGTGTTCCAGGCAGAGGCAAGAGCCAGCACAATAGTCTTGAAAGCACATTAAAAGTATATTTATCTTTAAAACCAAACGCCAAAAGAGTGAAACAAAAGATCAATTACAAATTAATACATTTGTAACTAAGATGCATATATACTGTGTTCTGACAATACAGACACATACATACACATAATATATACTGAATACGTGCATATAAATAGTTATTTCTATAGAGAAAATTGAGGATAAATTTCTTAAGTGTTTTGAATATAAGCCAGCAGAAGCTAGGCGTAGCTGGATAGCCCATATCCTGAAAACATTTGTCACCGTTTGCCCTAATAAGTCTGCCTTGTCCTTATTTCTCTTGGCGTCTCTTTCCATGAGCGTCTCATATTCTGTCCCCCTCTCCTGTGAGCTGGGGAAGGGGAGAAGCCTCACTGTGTCAATTAGAAAGATGTATAGTCAGTTTCATGGTTCTGGAAATGAGCATAGAACCCTGATGAGAGAGAGGCCTGCTTCTTTCTGCGGAGGTGGCTCTGCAGGTGGCCAGAGAGAGGGCACGGAGCTGGGACACCCAGAGACTTGGCAAGGATGCTATTTTGCCAGGATTCATGCTCCTGTGCTCCATGACCATCTCTGCCTGGTCCAAGTAATTCATCTGCACGGACATTAAGCTTCAAATGTCACTGCACAGTGTGCCTTCCCATTTTCTAACTGCAGGTGCTCACAGATCAGGCTCTCGCGCAACCTGCTGCCGGCTGCTGAGCATTACGTGTCCTCCAGAGCTTAGGGCAGCTGCACCCTTTCCTTTGGTGCAGATCACTTAGGGGTTCTTCCTCACCACTCACGACAGCTCGACACTCACCTCAGGAAGACTGTGTGGCTACTGGCCCTCCATCAGGTGGCTTCTTTGTGGCAGAGACATAGAGAGTCTCACCTTAGAATGTTACGTTTCCGTACTAGGACGGAGATCACAACCCTGAAATGAGCCCAATGACCAAGTCAGACAAGCCTCTATTTTGGACTACCAGAGTCCTAACTGTTTTCCCTGACTCCTCTCCTTCCATCATCAGAGCCCTAGATGTAAACGGAAATGAAAATATCAGTTCACTTATTCACTCATTAATCAACAAATAGCCACAATATTTATTGACTATCTTCCATGTGTCGAGCACCTGTCTTACAAGCACCAAAGTTGACTGGAGCGGGGCTCACGGTGTAGTGACGGAAGGACAAATCAGGTGGGTTACTGTAGTGGACAAGTGAGGCTTTTCTCTAATTAGCAGTCATTTGTGCCTTTTCCCTCAACAGTACCTGGACTCACCTGGGGAAACAGCTTTGCCCACTCTGACCCCACGCCGTTTGGTGGAGCTCATTCTCCTGCAGATCTGCGGAGGCCTGGGCACAGAGACTGGTTCAGGGAGTGACGAGCATTCTGGCAGACACAGCACAATTCCTCTTGGGGCCTTTCGTTGGAGCCGTTAGGAAGGAGGAACATCTACTTCTGCTAGAGGTGGAGCTGAGAGAGTGCAAGACCACCATGGGAAGAAGCCCGCCCACCTGGGAGTGAGGATGGGAGGGAAGGAGGCAGCCGAGGGGGGAGCCTGAGGGTGGGCTGGAGGGAGAGACACAGACAGAGAGAGAGAGATCCATGGACTAGATAGGTAGATAGGTAGATAGATATAGATATAGATGGATATAGACATATAAACTCTATATATCTACGTATGTTGGAATAGATAGTCCGTCTATTTATCTATCGGTCAGAGGAAGAGAGGTGCCAATTCCAACACCGGAGCCTTTAGATCTGGCTGTGCCCCAAAGCTCTAAGGGCAATGATGGCAGCCCTGACAAGCCACAAAATGAGTGCTGAGGAGGAAGCCACCAGCTCTGCCTGGGCCGCGGGGGCCACACATATCCACCTGGCATGTGCCTGTTCCTCACTATTCTTCAAACGCCACCTCTTGAGGGGAGCCCTTCTCTCCTGCCCCTAGGATTACTCACTTCCTTCACCCTGTTCTCAATGGACTGTGAGCTCACAGATCCCAGAGGGCACGGCCTGGGCATGCTTCTATCTCCAGGGCTTAGCACTGGGCCGGTTAGGTTGGATACGGATTCTGCCTTCAACTTGAGTGCTTCTAGCACCCAGCCCTCAGTGAAGGCAGGAGGCTGGGACAGGAGCAGGGCACCGGCCAGGCCCCTGAGGAATCCACCAGGATAACCAGCACAGCAGAGAACTGGCCCTCCGAAAGAAACCTAACAGAACATGTTCTTTTCCTCGGTTCCCGCCTCCTTCTCTCTATGTCCTTTCCACTTCCCCCAGTCCTCTAGTCTAGTTAACCCCTGAACAGAGCTTAACACAAATGCCACCATGTCACTTCTCAGAAAGCCTTGCCATTTTATGGCCAGCTTCCCGCTTACACGTTCTCAAAACGCTTTGCGTTTCTCCTTCATATAAATCAGTGCTTCTCAACCAGGTCTGATTTTGCTCCCCCTTCCCGAGGACAGGTGACCATGTTTGGAGACATTTTTGATTGTCATGACTGGGAACGGGGTTGCTGTGGGCATGCAGTGGGTGAAGGATGCTGCTAAACACTTCACAACGCGCGGGACAGCTCCCACAACTAAGAACGATCTGGCCCAAAGGTCAGTAAGCTGAGGTCCAGAAACTCTTATGTAAATCATCACAGTTTAGAACTATTGATCTATTTTGTCATTATTTGATTAATGTATTTCCCCCACTAAACCGTCAGTTCCCAGAAGGCAGGGACTAAGTTGTTTTTGTACCATTCTATTTCCAGAGTCTCACAAGCAGTGGAGGTGTGACAATCATTTGTTGAACACCGTCTGGACCTATTTTCGTCCAGATATGTTTACCTTCTCCATGAGGCAATGAATTATTTAATTACTCACAGAGCTTCACCTGGAAGCATGCAAGCCCACTCATCTTTCATATTTCCCTGTTGAAATTTTGCATGAAAAAATGCCTCAAGATTCTAGTTTCAAGTGATACAAGATTAATTTTGTCTTAAAAATATATATATATTTTTCCCTGAGAATCCTTAAGTCTCTGCTTCTTACTCTATCAAATACAGGTCAGGGTGTCGGGGCCTTGAGGAACCTTTTGTTTTTGTGTTTGTATTCGGCCACTGCACTGGGCAAGGCCCTTTTCGCTGAGTACTGAAGAAGATGTAAGGAGTTCAGAATCCTTGTCCTCAAATCCCACCTCAGAGCCTCCCTGGGTTTGTTTCTCTGTTCTCTGCCCTCAAGGAGCTTAAACTCTTGTGGGGCAGAAAAACACGGACTTTAGAGCCAGAAAATTTTTCTTGAGTGAAAGAATGCATCTCATTGGACAAGTGAGAAAAGTAAGGTTTAGAGAAGTGAGTTGAAAGTGCCATAAAATGGAGGATACCTTCCCAGGTCTTTTAAGGCCATTCACTAAAAACTTAGCTGTTTCACCACCATGAGGCTGCCCAGCCCATGGGGGCAGGGAGCAGAGACCTCAAGAACGGTTCTGTTACTCTTAGGAATCACAGAGCAACACCTGCTTCTGCATCTCATTGCATTTTCATGCAGTAAAAGAAATTCTCCAACAGATGACAGTCACTATTGAAGGAGAAATGTCTGTTCTTAGGATTTTATTGGGATTGCCCTATAGAGAAGAAAAGACCAAAAAACATTCCTGTGAAATGAAGTTTCCATATATGCTGGCTGCATTTATTGGGATAACTTTGGGAACAGCAGATGAAGAAAGTAAAGCTTCCTATTACTGTAATGATAGTAAGATAATTGGGAAGGCTGGGACCTCCTTGGCCACGGACTTGACTGGAAAATCAACGGCGCTGGGACGATTTCTTATCCATTTTTATTCTCTATACAGTATCTTGCACCTTATAGATGCTTACTATTTGTTCATTGACTTTGGTTTCTTCTCTGATAAAAGGGATATTAAAGGTGGTATTCATCTAGGACATCAAAACTTATTACAGTGGAAATAAACACTACCTACACCCAGCCTTTTCATGATTATAACAGCAATACTAAAGACATACACAAGGTGTCACTGTTTTTTACTGTCGTTTTCCTCCGCTTGTAAATATAAAGAGGCAAGATTTTTCTCTCCCTCTTAATACAATGCCAGCTGTTGTCACCATCTGACTTTCTATGTAACAAAGGGAAAAGGACAAATGAAACTATCCTTGTCATTATTACAAGAGACTGGTGACAAACTGTAGCATGGAGATCCTACCATGTGAGCTGGCTGATGCAGAAATTTCTGTCTAAGCAGAGGAGTGTCACAAGGTGAGTGTCTTAATGTGACAGGACTAGAGCAAAAATGGAACAAACATGTGTTAACACTGAATATGTGCCAAGGGCTGGCTAAGTATTTTACATGTCTTATTTTATTTAAATCTTGTACAACCTTAGGAGGTAGGTATCCTTTCCTAGAGAAGTTCAACATGGAAAATGACACGAAATACCGTGAGGAGCAGTGAGTGGACTGACTATCTCAGTCTCCTGTCTCCTATGAGGACTTCCAAGGTGGCATGGACTCCTTGGTGATTTTGCCAGGGTTCTCCTCTGGTCCTCTGCCCTGTGGGTCTAGAAACTTGCTTTGTTAGCAAACCCAGAGTGGCCCCATTTCTCAGAGGTGAGAAATGCATTACCAAATGGAAGAAACTGATGTCTACTGAGACTGATGTATAATGAGAAATTACAAGAAGACTCTCTGTAAACAGAATACACTGGAGACAAAATATCATCCAAAGATTTCTGGGTGAGTAGGGAATTCAAAGAGGAGGAGCCACATCTAAAAGGATGGCAATGCCGTGGCAACAGGAGCTCTTTACAACAAGAAGGACTCCTCTCCATCTTCATCTTAGGGGTGATCTAAGTACTGGGCTTGGAACGCTTGAAGAATTAGCTCAGATTTCTTCTCTTCCCTGGATGGTGCCAATATTTACATCTATGACCTCCTATTTACTACAGTTCCAGTGAGGACCAAATCCTAGTCCTAAGGATTTATATTAACACATTTGGTCAGGTTACAGTCAAGGCTTGCTTTTTAAGGAGTTATTTGGTCTCATGTTGAGGAAGTGCTTCTTAACCTTTTCTGGGTCATAAACTCCTTTAAGAATGTTTTGAAAGATAAGGACTTTCTCTCCAGAAAAAAGCACAAATACAAACACAAATACATATTATTTCCAGAATCCTAGAAACTCATCCTTGAATCTAAGGTTTAAAAATAGTGCTTAAGGGGCTGGCCACTATGACAGTGGTTAAGTCTGGCACACTCTGCTTCAGCAGCCCGGGTTCACGGGTTCGGATCCCAGGCGCGGACCTACACCACTTGTCAAGCCATACTGTGGTGGTTTTCCACATACAAAGTAGAGGAAGATTGGCACAGATGTTAGCTCAGAAGCGAATCTTCCTCAACAAACAAACAAACAAAGAACTCACTGTTTAAGATAAATGTGCATATTCTTACTCTGATCTATTATGTATTGATAAAGTCTAACACTCAGAGTCCATGGGGGACCTATGACCCTTATCAATTGGTATGAATTCCACTTTATAAATATGAAACGTGAAGCTCAGGGAGGGTAAGTGACTTGCTCAAGGGCCAGTAAAGGGCAGAATAACAAATCTATCAGTTTCTATAGCAGATACGGGAACGTCTGTAATTTTTAAGATGACTCTCTATAAGTGAAAACTTCATCCCAAATTCAAAAGACCACAGAGGGAGTGGAGAAAGAGAGAAATGGTGCTTCATAACTTTTTAAAACCTAAAGATGGCCACAGCTTTTTTCTTTTAATCAGTAAAGACACGGATTAAGTTACCACTATCCCCATTTTACTAACGAGTAGTCATCACCTGAACTTAAATAGCTTGCCCAAATTTTCTTAGCTATAAATGACAGAACTAGAATTTGAATGAGTAAGTTGTGTTCCAGGGGCTGTGCTGGTACCTGGGCTACTAGATGCTGTCTGGCCGCAGCCTAGGCAATCTCTGGCTTCATCCATCCCCACTGGTAAAGTCTTAGACTGAAGTTACCAATGGTCAAATACCATACTTTAAGCACACTTGAGAGTATTATCTTGAAGGAACTCTGAACCTTCAAGTTCAAGAGAGTCAGAGCCCAGGGGAACCCTCAGATGGATAGGAAGCTTGGATTTTCAAAGAGATGTGAAATGGTTTACGTTTTACTTAAAAAATGGTCCATCTTTGCATTTTCCTTTAGTGTTGTGTTATATTTCACTAGGCAACAAAGCCTCCTTTTCTGGTAATAAGTCATGATTAATCACAATCACCTGTCACACTTAATTTAGCATTCATTCCATGGAAAGATTTTCCACCCGCTCCAAGGTGAAATTTACATTTTAATGTCCATAGATAAAGAAGTCAGCAGTATGTGTTACATTCTTTTTCCACTATGAAAACCATTTTTGAAAATTTAGACTGTTAAATAATCCTTCCTTTTATGAGACTAGCTCTAAAGACACATAAATTTTGAAATCTCTAGTATTACTTAGTCATTTTAGTGCTTTCCTTTTTGCAGCCAATCACGGAAGACCTGCTTTAATGGCTTTCTCTGCAGAGTCATCTTAATTAGAGGGAAATTCCTTTACAAATGGCCCTCCATTTACAGGGCTTCAGCTGGAATCTAATGTTGGTTTTATTGGAAATGATGAAAAATTATTCTTCCCAGAATATACAGTTAAGAATCAGGATTGGAAGTGAACTATGTTCTTTTAACTTTAGAAAAACTTAAAACTATCATATTACCTCCTTCTAAATGGTTTATCCCAAGGACTTTTAATAAAGCAAAAATCTTTTAGATTCTCAGGATCCTAGAAAATTTTTCAAGGTGAAAGGAGTCATACAGGTTATGCAATTCAATTCACACATTTAAATGACAAATAGATGAGCTTCACCCAATTTACAGAAAGAGTGACAAAGGAGGGTGAGGAAGCCCTGTCTGTGGGCTGAGACGGCACCCTCGGGTGCTTTTCACACAGCTCACATGGCCCTAACAACAGGAATGGCTTTTATTCTCTCCTCACAGCATTTATGACAAGCTGGCATCATGTTCTATATTCATTTGGTGCTTGTCTTTCTCCTTCAAAGAATGTAAGTTCCATGAGGGCAAAGAATCTGGGACCTCTCATAGTGTCTGGCACATAGTAGGACTCAATAAATATTTGACAAATAAAGTTTCAAATTCAACCTTAAACATTCACCCATGGTTTACATTTTACTCTCTAAAATAGTCATGTGTGCTTTCACTAGAATTTTTAAAAATCAAATATTTTAATCTCAAAGTAGAAGACTTCTTAAACAAGGTAAGAAGTCGTAGAAAAATAAATTCTGCTACATTAAAATGAAGAGCTTCTGTTCAACAGAAAGCCACCATGAAGAGACTGTAAACACAAGTCACGAATGAAGAGAAGAAAATTGCCACACATGTAAGCAACAAGGGACTAGTATCCAGAATACACAGATAACTCCTAAAAACCAATAAGGAAAATGAATACAAATTACTCAGTAGAAAAAAATGTAAAAGAAATGAACATACAGTTTAAAGAAGAGCAAACACAAATGGCTAATAATGGCCAATGATGACCAATAAAACTAAGATCAATATTCAACCTCTTTAGTAATCAGGGAAATGAAAATTAATGATATATGCTCAAAACAACAGAAAGCAGGGACTCAAACAGTACACCCATTTTGGTACACTTATTCCTAAATCCATGTTCACAGTAGCATTATTCACAAAAGCCAAAAGGAAAAGCAACCAAGTGTCTATTGACAGGTGAGTGGATAAACGAAACGGATCTGGTTTACAAATGGAATACAGGCACACACGGAGATATTGTGGGTTCCATTCCATATCACCACAATAAAGCAAATGTCGCAATAAAGTGAGTCACATCGATTTTTTGGTTTCCCAGTGCATACAAAGGTTATGTTTACATTATCCTGTAGTCTATTAAGTGTGCGATATCATTATGTGTAAAAAAAGTACATATCTTAATTAAAAAATACTTTATTGCTAAAAAACGCTAAGCACCATCCAAATGTTCAGTGAGTTGTAATCTTTTTGCTGATGGTGGATCTTGTAAAAAATGCAGTATCTGCAAATTGCAATAAAGCAAAGCTCAATAGAGCAAGGTATGCCTAGACTTACAATGGAATATTATTCAGCCTTTCAAAGGAAGGAAATTCTGACATGCTACAATATGGATCAATCTTGAAGGCATTATCCTAAGTGCAATAAGCCAGGCACAAAAGGACAAATACAGCAAAATTTCACTTATATGAGGTACATTGAACAGTCAAATTCACAGAGACAGAAAGTAGAATGGTGGTTGCCAGGGGCTGGGGAAGCAGGGATGGAGAATTATTGTTTACGGAGTATAAAGTTTCCTTTTGAGAAGAAGAGAAGTTCTGGAGAGGGATGGTGGTGATGATTGCACAACAAAATAAATGTACTTACTGCCACTGAACTATACGCTTAAAAATGACTAAGATGGTAAATTTTATGTTATATATATTTTATGTCAATAAAAAAGAAAAAACCACAATGGGATAGCAATTTAAATCCACTAGATTGACAAAAAAACAAAAAAACAAAACCAAAAATAAAAAAACCAAACTTCTGACAGTAGCAAGCATTTGTCATTGCTATGGACTGAACTGTGTCTGTCCCCCGCCTCCTAATTCCTACATTGAAGCCATGACCCCTCATCCCCACCAGTGTGACTGTATCGGAGGCAAGGCCTTTAAAGAAGCGACTGGGGTTAAATGAGTTCATAAGGGTGGAGCCCCGATCCCATCGAACTGGTGTCCTTATAAAAGAGACACCAGAGGGCGTGCTCTCTCTCTCCACCATCAGGGACACGGTGAGAAGGTGGCAGTCTGCAAGCCAGCAAGAGAGCTCTCCCCAGAAACCAAACCCTGCTGGAAGCTTGACCTTGGACAACCCAGTCTCCAGAACAGTGAGAAAATAACTTGCGTTGTGTAAGCCACCCAGCCTACACTATTTCGTTATAGCCGCCCAAGCTGACTAAGACAGTGATAATGGAGCAATGCGAGGTCATCCACTGCTGATAGGACCGTAGAGTGGGGCAGGCTGGCCTGGTCATGCAGAGCCCAGGGGGTGCACACTCATAACCCGGTAACTCCACTGCAGTGTGCCCTGCAGAGAAACTCCAGCACGTGTGTAACGTGAGATGAGTACAAGAAAGTTAACCGGGACAGCTTTTGTATTAGCAAAATCTGGAAACCACCATAATGTACCCCGAGAAGAGAATAGAAACTATAAAGAAAAACAGGTGAATAATAAATTAAAAACATAGGCTGGAGTTACATCAGGGGAGATAAAGAACAATGATGTCCTGGAGGGGAGCGGAGGGGCTTCACATAGTTATTAATTTTTCATATTTTAAGCTGGGTGGTATGCATGTGGATGCCATATTATTATTCTTTAAAACATACATATTCCATTTGGCATACTTTCATTTTACATATATAGCATATTTATTAACAAATAAATGAAATTAATGATAATCTACAATCTTTGGGTAAACATATAGCTTAACTATATTTCATTCATCTTGAACCAAAATTTTTTGATAATTTTATCTCTCTTCCCTCGCTATGCTCTTCTGCTTTTTTATTTACAAAAGATGATAAGGAGATAAAGAAAGTAATTGTACTCAATTTAAAGATCTCAACTTTTTATTTGTCCATTAAAAAACGGAGCCCCTGGGAACCAATTTTCCTTTAAGACCGTGGAATCCTCTATTGATCTCAGAGCCTTCTAGTCTTGCTCAGGCTCCTTATACAATTTCCCAGCATAAGTGTCTATCATATGATAATGCAGGAGAGAGAAAAATGGAAGGTCATAAATAAATAGAGTATTAAACTTGGAGTTTCAGGGCAAAACTGGGACGCATAACTAAGCAAGCAAGATTTTGATATAATAAATTACCTGAACTGCCTAAAGAGTTGGCTACATAAATCACAATTTTATCAGAAGTGCCGCAAAATCCATGCCAGCTACCAAATGCACTGTGAACGGTAAAAAATCTTTCGTATGCTGTCAACCAAGACTCCGCACGGTATATGTAAGGTCCGAGGGCCAGTGAGATACACGCCGTAGGCTTATACCCACAGTCAGGAGCAACTGTCCCCTGGGGGTGAGCACGTAGCTGTCCACGTGAAAACATACAGCAATCTTTGTTACGGCGGGAGGCAGGAGCGATGGTGAGCTGTTAGAGTCTCGGAGAGCTAAGAGGTAACAAGAGAACGCTGGAACCACCAAGAAATGCCATAGTTTACATTTTATTCCACCAGAGTACACAAATTATTCTGGGGGCACTGGCAATGTGACACATAACTGTTTTAGGTACATTCACATTTATCATTTTATTTAATCCTCACTATATCATCCTTGATAGGTATTACTTTTCTATTTTATGTATGAAATGAGAAAGCGAGCGAGCGAGATTAAATAACCTGTCCAGGGTTGCAGCGCAGGTGAGCGAGAGAGCTGGAATTCAAAGCTAGCTCTTCTCGCTCAAAGCCCAGGACTCAGTCACTATACTCCCTCTCTACGACTGCCTTAAAAATAGTTTTCTAAATCATGACAAAAATTCGCAAGTCAAGAGCTAATTAGCCAGGCTCTTGGCTTCCTCCCCCAATTTAAGGGCTTTTCTTATCTTTTTGGCTTTATTCCTGCTCATTAATTAGTTCCTACAAAGATGAATCAAAGAAATAAAATATGAAACCGAGTCTGTCAATTTTGGTCCTTCTTTAAAACTCAGATCATCATGCCTACCGTGAGTCTGAGGATTTCTTTTGTTCTTCTCTTTTTTTTGGTCTCTGTCATATCTCCCATGACTTTATTCATAACACATGTAAAGTGCACGCGGGAGCTTGGGCTCCGAGTGGGGGCCTCGGAGTCAAGGAATCAGAGGCAACACCTACAGCTCTGTGGCCTGGGGCATCTCACGCAACCTCTCTGTGTCTGAGCTTCTTTGTAAAATGGGGATACGATCTCATAGGGTAGTTGTGAGTACTAGAAGATAGAATGCATATAAAACATTTAATAGCCTGACACATAGTAGGAATTTAATAAATGTTAGGTGTCACTATCAGTAGCAAATATACATACACTCATATGTATGTATCCTATATATACTAATACATGTTAAGTATTTTATTCCTATGAGTACTACCGTGTACTAATGGTAGAGGATACTCCTATTAGTATACTCAAGGGCCACGGAGGTGGGAGGCAGGAGCACAGAGACAGGGCATCTGGGTAGAAAAGGATTAGGCAGACCTTCTGGCAGAGGCTCAGCGTGAGCTGGGTTCCGAAGGGTGAGCAGAGCCACTCATATGAGGAAGGTGCGTGTGTTGGGGACTGAGGCTATTTCAAGCAGGAGGGAACGGTATTAGCGACATCTCATAGCATGAAGCAGCGCGATCTATAGAGTGGATTAGTGAAGCAGGACGCCAGCATCAAGGGACCAATTACAGTGCAGTAGTCGGAGTGGAGACCAAGTCGAGGTGCACCCACAGGGGCTGGGTAGCAAGTGGAACAAGACTCTTTCAGGTAAGCAGGCTTTGAAGGGATTAAGTAATTGTTCCAGGAGTCAGAAAGAACCATGGAAAAAACTGATAAACAATCCAGCATAAAATGTCCACTTGAACTGTGATCAAATTCTTAATTTTTAAAAAATTTTTGTATTTTCTAGTATGAAAGTCTAAAATTTCAGAGATAAAAGTTGTAGAAAACACCTGCATAAAATAGCCACATTGTCATTTTTCTATTAAAAATTGCCACCCATCAGAATGAGCAAACTCTGTTTTCTCATGACACATATGAAGAACTGGATGAATTTAGTACACACACAGCTATACCAGTAGAATTAAAACTCAAGTTGAGACAAACTCTCAGGAAATAGAATTAAACAACATCCTTCTTCTTTCTATCCATCCTGAACTTACCAGTAGGCTCTTGAATGCATGACGTGCCTTTCCACATACCCACACCTCTCTCTAGAAAGCTCTCGCTCCTTCTCTTTTTGGCCTGATGTTTTCTACCTGGCCTCCAAAATTCAGTTGAAGGGTCATTTCCTCTAAGAGCCTCTCCAATCATCCATCCAGCTGGAGGTGCACGTTCTCTAGTTCCCAGACCTCATGCATGCTTCCACCTTAGGCCTTACCACGCTGAAGACAATTGTTGGTGTTATGCTTATTTGAATTACCAATAAACTATGAGGTCCTTGAAGGTAGGGGTCATGGTTATTCAAACAGATTCCTTGCTTGACTCTCCACCCCTAATTCCAAGCATATTATTTAGCACATATTTGGCACTAAATAAATGCATGTAGTTTGTTCATTCAAAACCAGACAAGTGCAGATTAAAAAATAAATTTATCATCCTTAGAATAACAAGATGACTTTAAAACAAATTCTTTATTTCTCCACCTTAAAACTACAAATAGATTATATGGCACAATGCCCCAGAGATACCTAAGGTAGGACAGAAATCTCAGACAATGCCTTTCAAAGTTGCTTTGAGGAGCAGTACGAAATTTTTTCTTTCTTACATTCACTGAAACTCTACTTTGGTTTCTAGATCAGTCCACCTTCAAATCAATAGTTATGATTTTTCATTATTGTAAATGAACAACTCTCTCATCCAAAAAATAGCCTGTTAGAGCATTGTTGGGTCATTTTTTCCACATATGAGCACAAAAACTAAAAGAGAAGTATTCAAGGGATTAATGTTTTAAGTAAAAGCCACACAGGGTTTTGCCAAAATCTTTCAAGGGAATCTTCTCTCTGGTTCTCTCAAAGCACATTTTCCACAACAAGGAAAATCACTTGACTTTCAAGATCTGAGGTGAGTGTTACATGTGTAAGATCTGAGGCGAGTGGTACACGCGTAACATCTCACACGTCTAACATCTGAGGCGCATGTAAGCCAGACATCAATTTTCGCCCAGCAGATTGGCAAGGATTGAAGAAGCTTGTAATATTCACGGGCAGTGAGATTACTGGGGAACGAGGACCCTTCCACTCCACTGGTGAGAATGTCTAACATTGTATGTCCCTTCTGGAAAACAATTTAACAATACAAATCAAACTCTCAAACATGTGAGTGCTGTTTGACCCAGAAACTTCACTCCTAGGAATTTATCCTAAGGAGAAAACTGGACACCTACCCAAACATGTATGTATAATGGTGGCAATGGAAACATTTGGAATAGTAAAGATACTAGTGACAACTCAAATGTCTTGACAGAGACCAGGAAACACTTTAGCACCATTTAATGTAAAGATACAGAACTATTTTAATAACGTGAACAGATATTCACAATATATTGGTAAGTGAATAAACAAGGAAATGCAACAGTGTGGACAGTAAATTCCATCATATATATTTGCAGTGAAAAAGGGGAAATTTATATGGGACCATTAACAGAAGTTTTCTCTGTTGGGATTACGGTTGGTTTTTGCTTTCTTCTTAAGGGTTTCTGAAATTTTCTTGCCATGAGTACATACTACTTTTATAATCATAAAAAAGTGAAACTCTATTTCCCTTTATAAAGAAGTGTCAAGATAACACTGACGGTGGAGTTAATAACTGAAAAGGACGTGGGACAGAGTGAGTGCCTGTATCTTATTCCGAGTCATTAACAAGAACCAGCTACAGTCTCGTCTCTGGATTCAAGGAGGAAAACTGACACAAAAAAACTCTTTCTACCACCGAACCTCAAAAATAGAATGAAAGCCCTTGTCAGGAAAACCAGTGGCACTACTGAATAAATTACAATACATCTGCACTTCAATTGCACAGATAACACAGACACTTACATCACACTTTCACACTCAGTCCCCACAACATGCTGCCCGGTTATCAAACCACATCAAGTACTACAACCAGTATGACTAGCTTAAACAGGCACGTTCTCTCTTTGGGAGGACCATGTCACATCTGCACGAGTCCTCATGTCACTCTATGTTTTTTCACTTATGAAGCAATTAGAAGCTGTTCCACGGACTCTAACTTTGCATATCGAGTCTAGCAGGCAACAATATGGTAAATTTTTTTCATAATAATCTAAAACCAACAAGAATAAATGCTACCTTACTTTTGTAATGTAGAGTTTTTCCAATATTCTTTTTGGGCATGCTAACATATAATCTTGAAAAGACCACGTTTGTGGAAGGCCAGGAACTTCTACTCTTATTATTATTATTCCTATCACATAGATAAGAGAGTCACTATCAGAGGAGTTTATTTCTCCAAGGGTTTCATGGGCAATCAGCCACAAATTCAGATTCACATCCTGTTTTGCTTTCATGATAGTATTTTTTTCAGCTTCTACAAATGACACTTCTTAAACGAGAAATACTGACGTTGACCAATCTTATTTTTCTTCCATTTACATAACATGGAATTTTAAAGTTATGGAGCTCACAGCGTTTAGTCTCTTCATCCTATTGACAGAAACACTAAAGCCCAGGGACTCTTCTGCGCCCCCGTGTCATCAGCAGGATGGAGCCTGAGCTCAAGTCGTCCACCTCTTGTAACAGAGGTGTTCCCTGTGCTACAGAAAGAACCTGAGGAGTCCACAGCCACGACAATTCACAGAGCATTTCCACATGCATTTAGTTCCCACAATAACCTGTGAGGTATTATTCTTATTATTCTCATTTTATAAAGGGATAACTGTAGGTTGGAGTATTTAAGTGCCTTTGTCACACTTTCAGTCACAAAGCTCAAGGCTTTATAGCCCAAGGCCACAGCTTTGCCACTCTGAAATCAAGCCTGGGAAGCATTTTCTATAATTCACCCTGAATTCAAAGGAATCCATTGCCAAAAAAGTTTTGGGACCGTAAAATTATGTAACAATCTTATGAAAAGATTCATGAATTGTAAGACAATTATTTTACAAGGAAAAAGTTTTTTAGAGTATATAACTTCTTAGAGCATCAGCTTTCTACAGATAATTAAAAATTAAACTCAGAGAATGAGGAAGGCTTACCACTGTTTAGTTTAGCAAGAACTTCAAGAGGGCTCTGATCCAGGCTAACCTTTGCATCATTAATATCAGGAAGCTCACAGTTTAAATGAAAATCGTCAATGTAAGCGTCTAGAGCTTCAGAGGCAGAGGAATATGGCTTTTCTTTATATTGGATGGAACCATCAGTATTAAAGGAGATGCTGTTGGGGATTACACTTGCTGGAAGAGAAGGTTCAGAAGTGCTAGAGTGATGTTTCTTAACTGAGTTTGCCATGGCTTTCTCAAGATGGGCCGCCATGTCCATTCATCTTTTATAAAACTCTAAACACAAAAAAAGGTACATGAGATTTCAGTTAAATAGGAATGCATGACAATACTCACCGAATTTTTGCTAATCATTGCATCCTGTGTGTTTAGTTTTTACAAATCAAATTACTTTTTATCTCCCTTTATGTTTTATGTACATTGAGCTCTCAAGCAGTGTTTGTTGATGGATGGTTTCACTGACATGGCCACAAGTGTAAATTGTACTTTAGAAACGTCTTAGGGAACAAAGAATACAAGCCTTGCTGGGTAAAGCATAAAACAGAGGAGCTGCTTCCTTTTGTCTTGAGTTTTACTCGATCAAATGAGTAGTTCTGGAATCTTGAGGTATTTTTATTTGCTACATTAAAACAGGACAAGCCTCCAGAATCATGTCACAGTTTTCCTTCTATCTGTCCCAACCCCACCAATGCGACAGGGAAAGCCATGGATGAAGACGAGAGGACAGCCACAGGGGATCCTGGCACACAGGTGATGACAAACAGGCCAGGGAGAAAGATGAGGTGAGAGCGGACAGGAGGGACATTTCGGAGAACGTTGGGTTCTCGGATCCTCTGTCACTGTGGCCTTAGTGCAAGGGTCCAGCAGCCCACTTTACATCAACGACTTAATCTCCACAAGAACTATAGAAAATAGGAAGTTTTAGGACCCTCATGTTCAAGATGAGGATATATGGGCACCCGGAGGATAAGTAACTTGTCTGAAGCTACAGAGCAGGGAAGCAACAGCCAAAGTACAACCCCAGCTGTCGGATCCTGAGCTTGAACTTGACCACTGCACTGACTCCAGACCACTGCCTCATGTGCTGGCACTGCCCGTATGACCTGTGGTCTCTAAATGTCAGCCATGGCTAACATGTGGCCATGGTTAACATGTGGCCATGTCTGCCAAAGTTGGGTGCCTAAGTTCTGAGGTCTCTCATTTCTCTAAGATGCTTAGCATATTCATTGGTATGTGCAAGCCGAAATGCCATTATTTGACAGTAATATAAATGTAAGTGACAAAGAGAGAGTACTCACTTTTTCAGGTCTTTGAAATTGATGTGGATATGTTGGATTTTCAGAATGTTACATTATATGACATCATAATACTTAAAATATCCACCTGTGGAACATTTTTAGTTTCCTTTAATGTAATGGAGTTATACAGAGGCCTTGAGAACCAGAAGAAAACTAAGGATCGTCTTCCCACAAAAATGCATATTGGGATGCAATATCCTTGAATTAACTTCCTAAAACTTTTGAGGACCAAATTCCATATTTACACAATTCCCAAGAGAATGTAAATATTCTATTTAATAAAACAATAAATGAAATCAAATTATAATTGAGAAATATAACTGCTGCTTAACCAGCCTTTAAATACTTTGGGGAAAAAAATGGGAGAAAGGGTGAAAAAGAAAAGCATGTTGGCAGACGCAACTGCAATGGGTTCTAGGGTCCCCGAAGCTCATTCATGCCCCCCTTGCACCTGAACGCTAGACTAAGAACTTTTGTCCGAGGAAAGCGGTAAGCGTGGGAAGAAAGGAAGGGAGAGAAGGCTGGTGAGGAAAGAGCACTAAGATGATCCTTCCTGGGGGTGGAACAAACTAACCTGACATCACGTATTCTTGGAGATGAGATGATAAAATATCTTTTGACTTTAAAGGCCCAGCTCACAGGCGCTTTCTCTGTGCATCATAAGCATCTTCCTCCTCCCCCTCCTTCTCTGGATTTGTCAGAATGAATTAGTTACTATTACGAACGGACGAGGGAGACGCAGGTTAAACTCCATCCTCTCTTCTACTCGCTGTGCACCTTGATCCCCTCCCGAATACGTGACTTCCTCATTTTATAATTCTTCTTACTAATACTCAGCTCACGGGGTGGCCATGTTTGATCCTCAGCCACTGTGCACCAAGATGGCCACTTCAGGGGTATGCCAAATATCAAAACACTGTGAAAACAGGTAGTAAAAGCTGCTGCCTTCATGTGCTTCCCCGCATCCCCTACCCCTGCCAGTGCCTTCCTCTCCCTCGACCCAAAGCCCTCAGACCTGCCCGTGCTCTGGCAACTCAAGGGGTATGGCTCTGCAGGACTCTGCTGCAGGCTGTGGCCACTGTCCGCTCTGTCTGGTGAGTGTCTGGCCGTAGAGACTGTTGAATGTTTTGCTACCACTCCTGAGAGGATATGGTCTGCAGTAAGTGTTAGTGCTTTTCCTTCCTATCCTGACCTGCTCTCCTCTCCCTGTTCATGTTCATCATGGTTTGACCTGTGTGAGAGCTGGGTGCATGTCTTCATCCCTCTCTAAACTTAAACAAAACAAGGAGTGGATGGGCATCTCTGGATTTCCAGCTCACGGCAGTTGCTCGATAAATGTCTGTCGAATTGAATATCAGCCAAAATGTTCCTTTCATTCTAAAGCATTCCAGTGTGATCACTGGGGTTGTGAAAACCTTCTGAAAGACTGAGTCCTTTGGGTTAATTGCTAGCTGCCGAGAAGCAAGGAAAGAGGCAGACAGAACAATGTATTCGAGTTCAGGATTCTGTGCGAGAAGGGCTGAAGGCACCAAGAACAGGAGAGCTGGTGAGATTATTACCCACGCTGTAATATTTTTGAGGTTCACTGATGGCAAATCTTTAGCACCAGACTGTCCAATGTGAATCCACAGCTAAAGTTCAGTTTTTTATCTGGATATTTAAAGGCATTTTTGTATCACCTAGTTGCATGAATAACACTGTAAAGGAAACTTGGTAACTAAATATTTCTAAAACAATATAGAGGGAAAAATCAATACATAAGATATGTCAATGATCCCGACAAGTGAACACTATTGATAAACTTAGGTTCATTTTGTGACTTCCATTTTATCATACACATGGCAATGTGCAAATTCATTCTCTTGGTTTTTTACCATATGGACTCACAGGGGATAAGCAAAGAAAGGAATGAACACTCTTGTAATTGAAACAACAAGAAGACCATATGCAATAACTGAGAGAAAAAATCAATGCATTTCTTAACCTAAATCAAATAAAATTCAGAATGTTTGCATCTTTCCCCTGCAATTTCATGTTTGAACTTGGTCTGGCTTGATTCTCTTTGGTAGTATTTTTAAAATTTTACAAAATCTATACATAAAAATGTATAAAATTAATCTATAAAACCGTAAGAGTGCATCCTTCTACCAGGAGCAATTGATTACTGAAGAATACAGAAGATTACAAGCAGGAGAAGTACAGAAAGCATCAGCTCTGTCTCCCTCATCACCTCACGTTGTATCAGATTCCGTCATAGAAGCTGAGTCCCTCAAGCCTGGGCCGAGAGAAAGGTCCAGAGATTTGCACAAAGTTCAGTTTC
Source organism: Equus quagga (assembly GCF_021613505.1). Classification (NCBI taxonomy): domain Eukaryota; kingdom Metazoa; phylum Chordata; class Mammalia; order Perissodactyla; family Equidae; genus Equus; species Equus quagga. The sequence continues at coordinate 4,035,943 of NC_060267.1, read as the reverse complement.
CCCCTCTCATTCAATTCAATTCAACACACAATTATTGACTGTCAACGTGCAAGGAGCCATGCTGAGCACCGTACAGGGATCCAGCGATGGAACAGACACGATTTCCCTCACAAGGAGCTTGCAGTCCAGGAGGACAGAGGCAAGCAGCATATAAATGGGTGCAACCCAAGGAAGGGCATGCCAAATGCCCTCGAGTGTTGCCAGGGTAGCTGGAACAAAGAGGAGAGAAAATTACTTGTGCTTGGTGGAAGTGTGGAAAGTTTCATTTTAGATGAAGTATCTAAACTAGGACTTGCAAAAGAGGTAGGTTTCGGACCCAAGGAAATGAGGAACATGGATGCACCAGGCAGCAAGAACAACATAATCAAAGACACTGAAATAGAAAAAGCACATACCTATACAGATGGAGGGATGTATCTGATTTTCTTGGGTTGTCAGGTAGTGAGAGAAGAGGTTGGAAATACTGTATTCCTTATGGTATGGACCAAAGTGGTGAGTTTTAGGGCTAGGTATTATGTTTATTTAGAGAAAGGGAAAACTGGGCCTCAGAAAGCTTTTAGAGTGCTCCCAGGGAATACATCCAGTGAGTGACAGATCTGAGACTTAAAGCTTCAAAGTTTTATATCTTTCCCCCACGTCCCAGCATCCACTCTCTGCCTGTCTTCCCCCAACAACAGCTGAGTGAACAAGCACAGGCTTTCGTGGCCACCCCGTCCCTGGGCCCCATGACGGTGGGCCCCAAGTCCAAGTGAGAGGAGCCCGCCCCACCTGTGCAGCACCAGCGATCGGTACCCCAGGTGAAGTCATTGATGGACTCGTGCTTTTAAAAGCCTATTGGGTCCTCTGGCCAATGGGCTACCTTACTGGCCAAAGCACATCTATGCCAGCTATATCTCAGGATGCTTGAGGGAGAAAAGGAGCATCAGAACAGAAATATTCATTACTCTCATGGGTTTTGCCCAAGAAATTTAGTAAGCAAATAAAATGTATTTTACTAGAGAGAAATTATCTTATCTGTTGTCAGTCTGATGCTGAGGAAATTTTGAGCCCTCAAAGATGAAGCTTTGCACATGTTATGTTTTGGAATTTGAATTTTAGTAGAATACAGTCTGGGAGATGCAACTTAAGTTTTCTCAGTAGAAAGGGCTGAATGGAAATACTTCACGCATTATCTCAAGCACTAGACAAGTAATACCTTCTTTGAAGGATAGCTTACACATACTGGTCACTGTTATTCACTATTCAGGGGTTTAGACCACAGGTTGATCTTAATTATCAAGAAAGAATTGGAGAAGAAACCAAAGTTTGAAATGCATAGGACATTACAGATCAAAGATGCTCTCTCTGAGCTTTGATATGTGGTTTGCAATGAGCACAAACGTATACTGGTGCCACCCTTGTGTTTTCTAGTTTTGGGTATGGAATATTTTAGATTATCAGGTTCTTGCAATGTTGTGCAACGTTCTTCTACAAACCCAACTGGCAACCCCAACACACTTGAGGACTAAACTCTTCCCTCAAACTACTACCCCTCATTTATCCAGAAAATATTTACTGTAAATGTAGACAGGTAACAGTGTGGTGCTCTGGTTCCACACGGACCACATTCAAATCTAGCAGCGCGACTTCGGGGAAACCACTTAGCTTCCCTGTCCCCAGACCTCTTCATGTTTAAAAGGGGCATGGTAATAACACCCAACTCACGGCCCTGTCTGTGGTGGGATTAAAGGGGATAAGATGGAGACACTCAGAATGATGCTTAATATACATTGAAAGAGCTCAGTCAATGTCGTGAGTAGCTATTATTATCGCCTACTATGTGTTGGTATGTATTCCCCAAATGTGTTAGGCCCTCCTGCTAGAGCATTCATTTCCCATCAGGACGCACATATTTTGTAGTTTTAGGGGATTCCACCCTGCCTAGTCAATCAGTGGTCTAGCAACTCTGAAATATTAAGCACCAAAATAAGAAACCTAGAGCGTCATGTCAATTCATGGTATCCATTAATCTCCTTACATTCACATTCCATAGATGAAAGGATTATCCTAAAGCAGGATTGATCCTCGATTCATTTCACATCCTAGAATCTTCTGCAGAGCCCAGGAGAGCTGGAGGTTTGGGAAGAGGCATCAGCAAAATTTAAATTATTTCCTAAATCTGAAGCTTTTGTGTTCTGCTCTAAGGACTGTTTCCTAACCCTGTCATTTAGCTTCCCTCCCCACCAACATTCTCCATTTCTCTTTATTTCCAAATCAGAATACTCACAATTATTGATCTTTTAGCATAGATAAGAGCACTTCAGCAAAAACAGCTGCCAAAAGACTTCAGAAGATTTTATTCACTTAATACACCACGACTAATTGGGGAAACAGCAAACAAGCATGTTAGGATCGTATCTGTAACCGTTCCCTGGCACGAGGGCAACATGTGAAGTAGAATTTTACAATATTGGGTGATGAGGAAAAAAATTCCTTCGCTTGGCGGAAATCTCCATGGACATAACACTAAGGAGGAGAGAGGGGGAACTTTTGCTGCTTCTTTCTAAACTAAATAATATCATCCATCACTTCTGAATACATTGTTTTTATTAAGGAAAAAATACTAGAATCAGGAAGGGAGCAGGTGGGGCTGTGTAGACCCATTTCCTGCTATAATGACACCACATTTGAGAGTTTTCTCAGCAGAGGTTGTGGCATCTGAAAATTATTGTGAGAAAAATTTAAATACTAGGAAGCAAATGGGGTTCTGCGTAGTACGTTTAAATTTAATGGAAGAGAAGTATTCCACCATTTGGGAAAAGTGAGAAGTTTTCTTAATAAAATTCTAAGCATGTGCAACAAATTCTTGTTCCATCACTCCAAAATGTGAGTCCTATAGTGGGCGCTATGGAGGAAACAAGGAATTATCAGCGATAGTGGTTTGTTGTCATGGGGAATCTAACACAAGGGAGAGAGAAAACAAGAGTTGGAAGGCTGGCAGCGGGCACTGGGCGGTTAGTGTGGGTGTCCACGGGCAGAGTCGCCCGGCGGGGCCTCTGCACAGCGGGTGCTGCAGGCTGCTGTGCCATCTCTCTCTCCATGTGCTCTGCCCACCGTGGCCAAGGCTGACGGGACTAATGAGGAGTCTAGCCTTTCCTCTCAGGATCAGATGAAAGATTTCCACTCCAGAGACGCCTACTTGGGTCTTTCTTCAGTGCCGTGGACACCTCACAGACGGCAGAAAGGTGCAAATGAGGATTTTGCGACTGGCTGCGGGGTTTCATCTCCAGTTTGTTTGATCTGTAAAGCAGGAATGCCAGTTGCTCTACTGGAAAGATTCCAAAAGTAAAGAAGGCTATCTAAAGAACCTCCAATACAAAAGTGTTCTTATTTGGTTGTTCCGTGATAAATTCTCTTGTGCTCACAACGATTCTGTGCCAGAAAAACTGTAGCCAGCGAATGTGCGACGGTTTTGCCACTCACGGTAAAAGCGGAATCCTTGGCTTCCTTGACACTGATTCCTAGATCACAGGCTCTCATTCTCCACAAACAATTTTCCCTGTTGCTAAATTTAAAAGGGGATAAAAAAAAAATCTTTTCCCCACAAGTATTAATATGTAATCAATCTAATTACTACTTCACTTTCCAAACATCTATTTTTGGCGAAAACACCAAGTAGTTAAAATTAGGCACTTATAAACTTTAGGTGCCCCAGTAAGCTGAACAGAATACTTAGCAATTTTTCACAGGATATTTAGCAATTTTTTGTACCAGCCCACAAATCTCCTGAAAATATCACCCAGAGTGAGTACTAATTTTGGCAACAGAATCAGTGAACAATCTAACATCTCTGGATTGGCAATTCCTCCATTTATTAAGCTGATGTACAGAACAGAAGCTTCATCTCAATATCACCTTTTCCTCAGTTTCTACATGCTTCAATCTGGCGTGTCAGCGCTGATGTCACTGAAGAGGATACTGAAACAAGAAACTGCCAGTCCACACTGGACCTAAGGGAAGAAACTACTTGCTATAAGAATTTGACCGATCTACTGTATACCCCATCCAAGATAATCGCCCAAAATATCACTGCAATGTAGTGGACTGTGGCATGAGTACACACAGAATTCCTCCCGCTCATGCCAAACACATAGCAATGAAAATTTAAAACAAAATGAAGGGGGCATAGCCACACTTAAAAACAAGATAAGTATCTGTGGACCAAACTTTGAACTGAAACATCCAGCATTGGGTGGCGTTTGGAGTGGCCTACTGGGCTCAGGACTGGACACAGACTGCAGTGACCTGAGGTCCACGGGCTCAGAGAGAACAGGGACGAAAGCCCTTCACATGCAGAAGTCAACGGATGCAGGACGACTGCATGGAACAGCGAGTTGGGCGGCCACCGTGCCTGCGAGCAGAGGTTGAAATGATGACACATAACGATACAATAAAAACAGAAAGAGACGTTTTGAAGGTAGATTTCATAGGTAATAGATTGGGTTAGCCACTGGGGATGAACAAGAAGGACAATTTAAATAATTTCAGTCTGGGAGGCTAGCGCCACTAAAGCAATGGTGAAATTTAGAAAAGCCATTCCCTTAGAAATAAAGGGAAAAAATCTAATTTAGTCATGCCGATTTTTTACATTCTTCTTTTATTTTTATAATCTATGGAAACTACTGTAGGCAGGAAGATGGAGAAAATATGGGATGCCTAAGTATCCGTCATCAAGATGCAACAAATGTTTACATTTTGTTGAAATTGCATCAGATATTCTTGAAGAAATAAAGTGTTGCAGATACAACTAGAGATCAACATCTCCATCTCATTTCCCTCCCTCTTCCCCCAGAGGCAAGCACCCTTCTCAAGCAAGTGTCGTTATCCTTCGGCTGTGGAGGATTCTACACTTTTCCTACAGCTGGATGCTTCTATAACATATACTATTGTTTTGTGTGCCTTAGAAATTCACATAAAATCATTCTGCATATTTTTTTGCAAGTTTTTAATTTTTTTCTCACCATTATGCTTTGAACATGTATTCACATTGATACAAATGGGCTGAGTTTATTGATAGATCCTATTGGAAGGAAACTAGATTTACTGAAGGTCAGGTGACAGACTGCACTGTGAGAGTTGATTTGAAGCCTATAAACATACTGGGCATAATTGAACTATGAGTATGGATCTATTTTCCAGGCTAGGGTGAGACACCCACCAGACTCAGTTCTCTGAGTGCAATGTATTATTTATCCTTGAAAGTTCCATAGCACCAGTCATGATGTGGTACTCAATAAATGTTTGTTGAAGGAATGAATAAATGAATAAACAGCTTTCTTTCTTTTTTTTTTTTTTTTTGCTATAGAATATGCAATGCACAGCTTAGAAACTGGCAACCACAGGCAAAATTTGAAATATAAGTACATTTTGTTAGCCAACAAGGTATTTTTTTAAATAGAATCAACCTTTTAAAATTGGGAAATTTCTCATTAAAAAACCAGATTCCTGGCTTTTACTGCAAAATCGAAAGATCTGACAATGCTTGGCTTGTACTTCCACCTGGCAACAGTCAAGATGAGGCGCGGTAGCTGCCTTGAAACAGGCCGTATGTCTCCAGCGTGACTCCACCACTGGCCATCGCCCTTCTGACACAAAGGCTGATTGTCAGTGACCACGGATTACTGCTGGCACTGTTGTTTTTCTTATGGTAGGAAATATTTCATGGTATCCTAGCCTCTAAGAGAGAGGGAAAAAACAGAGATGGACTGAGAGGGCTCATGTTTCACACAGAATTGGAGAGAACATATTTCTTTGCAAAAGGGAAGACTGTGTCCTTTGGCATCTCACAGGCAAACAGTGTGTGCAGGTCAGACGTCTGGGTCATGGGAAACGGCACTTATTTATTTATTGAATAAATATTAAATGCCTGGCTCCTGTTGGCATTTCAGTTTGCAGCCCAACTCTCTCTTCTCAGGTACTTTTAAAAATGCAGTATTTTATGTGAACTTTAAGAAAGCAACTTTCTCTTTAGCTTTCTAGTATTCATTCTCACACAGTTTTCATCCCAACAGAAAATCCTCCCTAATAATCTGGGAACCTTCCTAATCTCTATTTTCTCTATCAGGTTGACCCAACAGGACCAGTCGTGACTCTGGCGGAACCTGCTATCACCACATATGATATTTCTAAAAACTGAAATTAGGTTGAGTTTGGTTTAAATAAGAAAATACGGGAGCAGTGCATTTTAACTCTAGCTTTCGCATTGCCAGTTGCAGGCAATTAATCAAAAGGTTAGATCTGCCTCATCAAATTGTCATCTTTAAGTGAAACACGACAACTCTCTAATGCCAATTTCTCGATCAAGGATGCATCCCCAGCAGGGCTCCTGAAAGGAGGATGACGCGCTGTCAGCATATGCTGTGATCCCGAACGAGTCACTCTGAGACCTCAGGGGGCCCTCCAGAGAAGAGGAACACTGCTGTCTCCGGGAGCCGCTCTGGTGCCCAGTCCTCACAGCTGGACAGGACACAGCGTCAGAAAAGGTGGTGAGGACGGGCAAGCTTGATGTCTCTAGGAGGGGGTGTCCTTGTGGCTGAAAATTCTAGTTTCCTTCCATCTTCTACGCAAAGGAAATAAGTCCTTTCAAGTCCTCTACATCAACAGGAGATTATTTTTATTGAGAAAAATGACCTTTAATTAGAAAGCAATTTTTTTCCAGGCTTAAAAGTTGAGGACGTCTGGCTGTGGTTGGAGAAGCAGATTCTAAAAGTGGCAGCCCCTCCTCCCCTGTGTATATGAGTTCGAGCTGGTCTATTTCCAGCTACAACGGGTGTCCTTTTTGCTGCATTTTAAAGATTTCATCCACATTTAGCATGTATCAAACTGCCATGAAAATTAATAAAATCTTCACAGATGGGTAAGAGAAAGACAATACACAAAGCATGATGGCCATCATGTCTTCCAGAAAACTCTATTTTAGGTGATTTTAAAGTTTACTCTTAACTGTTTGAAAAGGTCACTTGTTTTGGGGATTTAACTTGAATTTTGGTTCTTACGGAAACATAAAAGATATTTGATATTTTATAAGTGAATAGTTCATAGTCTTCTCTCACCCTAAGAAGGTAATTCCCTCCCAAAAAACCTCTGGGAGGGCAAATTCTCCAGTTTAAAATGTACTTACTAGTGAAATTAATGGTACACAATTATTTCAATAGTTAATAAACAATATGTAAGATGAAGAATGCTTATTCAATTGACATGTTAGTGCAAAAAAAAAAACACCCTAGAGAGGTAGGAACAAAAGCAATCACTAAGAACAATGAAAATAAAGCACAAGATTATTGCCACTATAATTAGCAAATTACTTTTGAGAACTTAATGCAACCTATGCTGACTGTGGATCTGGATGAGGGCTCTCTTTGCAGCTAGGAACGGACCTTATAAATGTGAAGAAATGCCTTGTAAGTAAAGTACAGTAGTCAATCAACTTGTAGTCTTGTATTCTTGTAATCTGCACCTTCATGGGGCATCTCAGGGGTGTGACTGCAAATGGATATGATAAGCAATCAACTTAAAACCCCTCATTTAAAAAGCAGCTCCCCTACTCTTTGCTTTGCTTCCTCTGCTCTAACAATATGGTCCCCTCCGTGAGCCATACATGCCAAGCTCATTCCTACCTCAGGGCCTTTGCACTTGCTATTCCCTCTGGATAGAACACTCTTCCCCTAGATATTCACATGGTCTTCAGGTCTTGGCTCCAATGTCATCTCATCAGAGAGGCTGTCTTGACGATGCCACCTCAAATAGCACCTCCCCCTCATTCCACATCCTGCTTTAACTTCCTGTGTAACACTGAGAATATGCATTTGTTTGTTGTCTGACTATGCCATCAGGAGTTAAGCTGCACAGACGCAGGCACCACGTGTGTGTTCACTGCCGTGTAAACCCCCACCACCCAAAGCTTCATCTCCCACTTAGCAGGTACTCAATAAATAGTTGGGAATGAACGGATGAAGCTGTCATTGGACACTCCTTTTCGAAAACAACATTGTTTTATTTTCCTCAAAACAATACATTTCCACATGCATGTAATACAGTGTCACACGGTCTTGAGGATGTGAATATTAATGTACTATGTCCATTTTATAGGCTGCTAAAGAAGAACGTATGCACCAGTCTCAGTATAGACTCTAATTTAACATGAACTGCAAATGCACACTGCATTCAATCTAAGAGAACCATTCTTTTTCCCTTCAAATGGCTGTGCATTCTGACAGCGTATCCAGTAAGTCCTCTAAACATGGACATTTAAAAGATATATTTCTTGAAGGACCCAGTTTTGTACCCATATACCCGCCAGAGGCTCGGTAATGTTAACTCTTGGTGAATTGTTGCCGTGCAATTCTCCGGTAAACTCTCTCCAGTGGAAACGAAAAAGAAGTGCTACCTTGCTTTTAGACCAGAAAAATGGTCTTACACAGCACAAACTCTCCAAATACATCTCAAGTCAACACACAGCTTCTACACATAAAATAAACAAAGGATTGTTTTTCTATTAAAATAACTCTGCTTGTTGTACGAAGATAGCCATCAAAATAAATCAATGTTCACGCTTCTCTAGAGAGGAAAACTATTGTTTTCTATGATTCTCATGTTGATGCCTAAACTGCTTAAGATTCACCAGCCTCAGCCCAGCCATTCTCTGGTGAACCGTTGGCCATCTTTGGGGCTAAGGAATCAATACTGTGTCCTCATTAGAATTTTCTGCATATATCTTCAAACCTTAATTCTGCTATTAAAATGATCTCTATTCGTACCATAAAATAACCGCTAAACATTTAATACTGAAATCAATATCATCACTAACATACCACCTTTTATAATGATATGCCTACACATCCAAATGAAGGGCACTATCTTAGTATTAGAACATTTATCAGATTGCTCCTATGTCACAGCTAAACGTTTAATGCTGTTTAAGGAAAGGAATAAAAATGATTAAATCCATGAGTTACCCTTTTATTGATATTTGAAATCAAAAACATATTCCTTAGCTAATGATCGAGTATCAATTGGTTATTATTAATCTAGGGTCTATTACTAAAACAACACTTGTGTTGTATAACATTTTCAATGTTTGTATTTCATGGGACGATAATACTACCCAATATTTATATAAAATTTTACAAAGCACTTTCACATATATTTCTCATAAGCCATTTTCAGCTCACCACTTCATATGGTAACACACACTAACATATTTCTGTTTTGAGGGGAGATGTGTGAACAGAATGCTAAGTTATAAGTTTAATTATCAATGCAATTTTATTTACTTATATATTTATATTTATTGACTGCCTGATATATTCCAGGCATTTTCTAGGTGCTGGGAATACTGAGAGAAGAAAGACATAGCCACGCCCATTACAGCAGTGGCTGTTTAGATATGGGAAAAGGAAATGCATTTTTACACAGCATCCAACAGGTTTGTGTGTGCATGTTTGTGCATGTATATACGTCTATTCATATATATGTTATATATATACATACAAATTATATGTGTTACATATATACAAATATATATACTACAGATTATACATACATACATCATCTTATTTCTCTATATAAATCACTAGTTACACTCTGAACACAAAGAAATTGAAGTTGGAATGGGTGTTATAGTTTTTAAGAAAATGAAAGCTTAATACGCAGATATAGGGTGGTTCTCCTAGAAACACAGAAATATGCTCAAGTTTCCAGCTGTGATGCAAGATCTATGACCTTATAGAAATTGAGTAACACTTGGGGGAAAAAATGGCTTCTACACAGTAATCTGAAAGCAGAATTGTCCTTAAGAGTAGGAAGCAACCCACGCAGCTGATGTGAACTTCCTGCGCTGAACCTCAGCCGGCCAGAGAGTTTACATTTCTGCCTCTGGAGACCTGAGTCTTGAAGAGATTTTGCTCATGGAGAATTCCCATCGGAAAGGTCAAGTCCTGGGGCAGTGAAGCAATCAGAGTCCCCAACAGTTAATTTCTCAGAGCAGAGACTACTTCTTTCCAAAAACACACGAAACCAAAACACTGGTTCTGATAGCAAGTGCCTGTGAGACTGAAAGTCTTGTTAGACTCTGGAAAACAGGGCAGGTGGGAAAGAAACCCAAGCAAACCACATCTACTGCTTTTTCTATTTGACTTGGGGTCAGCCCTATCTAGAAAATTCATCATAGTCTTTATTAAAATCTCTGACAAACTTCATTTGAATGCTAGACACTATAAAACATATTTTACACTCAGTATTGTCTAAAATTCCACTAAAGTGATGGAAAAGATGAGATAATTCATACACTTTCTTTTTCCCAAACTAATATTTTTCTGAGTTCTCATTTAGTTTTCCTTTAAGCATTACTCAAGTACCAACTCAAGCCTTTACAATGGCCAGTGTCCTCTACTTATACAATTACCAACCTATTTTTCTTGCCATCTCTGTCCTTAAGAAATTTTGAATAAAATGATTAATTCATCCTAAGATTAATCTTTAGCACTTAATGTAACTATTCTAAGATTTCACCACGTGCATCAGGTGAACAGTGGAATTTGGGCCAGGTAAGATTTAAACAAAGCAAGGATCTTCTCCTTCCTATAAGGAACACTGCAGCCTTTCCCTCTCTGGGTTCAGTGAGAGAAGGAAGCCCCAATATTCTAAGATATCCATACTCCTGTGTATGTACAATGACACTAACTGTGTATCATCCTTGGAAGAATTAAGAAAATAGTCACTCAAAACATTTTCAGCATTCTGTGTTTCAAATGAGGAACCAGGCTGAGAAAGATCCACATTTATTCCATTCCAAATGTCCTTCTGGAGAGGTTTTCCTTCTCCCCGTGGCTGACTAGTATCTACCAATCTTGATGGCTCTTTGTCATTTCACTTCACTGTGTGCTGTAGTCAAGAAGCCAGTTCTTCCCTCTCCACCCTCCCACCAAAAGTCTGCACAAGTTAAACACAGTGTGGGAGAAATTGGGCATTGATTGCTCAACTTCAAATCTTTTCCGGGTAACATATTCCTTTGGGGTGGGAGAAAGGTTCTAGGAAATTTCTGGGAACGACTTTTGGCTGACAAGAGCCGAGGTCCCTGTGCGTTGTCACCTGAGTTACGTCTCCAGGAGGAAGAGGAGAAGCACACGTTTCTTTAGATGATTGGGTGAATTACTTCATGATGCTTTCCCCACATTTTATGGTTTACGAGCCTGCCTCTTCCTAGGATTTGATTAAAACAAAACGAGAAACAAACAAGCAAGCAAAAACCTCTCTTAAAAATTTCTATCACTTACCTAAATATTGAAAGAGATCTCAGTAAAATACCTCTTCCTCCCAGATTGTTAAGATCCTGTGCCCTGTGGCTGGGCCTTTTCTGTCAGGCCTCTTACTGTCATGACTGTCTTTAGCATAATTCCTTCATGGTGGGCTTTCCTTCCAAAGTGGGAAACCACCTTACATTTCATTCAAAGTGTAAAACTATGACTTATTTTCTTCATAAAAACAAAACAAAACAAAATGGTCAGCCTGGGTCCCCCCATGCACTATTTTGCCTTCAGAAGCCAGTTTCGCCTTGCTGATCACTGCCTGGCCCTCGTTATCCACTGAGCCTTCGACTCCATAAACAGGAGCTATCTATGAGTCAAGCCCTACACTCATGGATTAAAGAGAAAGCTATCGATGCTTTTGCAAAGGGTGGGCCATAAAACCACCGTCAGAATCAGAGTGGCTAAGAATGCTGGTTAGGCAGATCAAACTCTAATTCTAAATGGTGTAGCATCCCCTTTCTTGTTAACCTTTCTCAAGATAACTTGATACTGGTTTTGAGCTCTGTCGGCATTATGCCCAGAGGTCCTACCAAACTGGTAGATGACCATATGCCATTGTTTTATTATCAGGATGTATCGATTAATTATCGCTATAAAGAATTTAGCATAAGATATACTTATGATAAAATGCTAATCTTTGGCAGACATTCTCTAATATGTAAATGAAAAACTGAACCGCCTCCCAAAAGTCTCCTCCTTTGGCGCTCTGGAGGGAGGGCATATTATGTAGAGAACTTAATCTGCCAGGCTCCTCAGGAAGCCGTTGTTTCCAAAACTAGACGGTGGGTGAGGGTCACCTGCCTCTTTCATAGTCTGGGCGGCCAGTTTGTGACAGCTGCCTTTGAAATGTTATGAATTAAAATCATCTCTTTCGTGCTTTGTGGCACAGAACTTAGTGGTTTCATAGAATTGACTTGAAATAATCTGACAGATTTCAAATGCCCACGGCTCTGCACTTGGGGGGCACGTTGGGGAGGGAGTTGAACGCACCTGCAGACATGGCTGCAGTTTATTTCTGCCTGAAATGGGAAGAGTATGTCCAGGAAAGAATTCGTCAGACTCCTAAGTTCTTGTCACACAATGCAAACTTCGCTTTCTAAGCTTCTGAACTCTAAATCATATGGTTCTAATTTTATAAACAATAGCAGAAAATACTGGCACTTGCGGCGATTCTTGGAAAATCCACCTTCTAGTTCTTGCCAAGAGTGAAACAAAGAGTTTGGAAAGCTACCGTCTGACGATCGACTAACAACCCCCACTTCCCTGCCTGCTGTACTCCAACCTGTGCTGAGATCAACGAACTTTCCCCAAATCTGCTTTCTGCAGATTACTTGAGAAAGGTCCCAGCATCAGATCAATTGGGAAAATACTGAGTTAAACAAAATTAATTAGCTTTATTTCCTATTGGACTTCTAAGGGTCTTTGATATGTTAATATGGTTTTGAATCTACAAAAAGGAGATTGCAGTTTGCTGCATTTTCCAAGATAATTGAACTTGAACCCATTTTCGATGGAGTAACTATTAAAATCCAGAATAACTGGTCTTTTGAAGAACAGAGGTTGGGAAATGCTCCAGAAATCGCTATGTCCAGACTCTACCACCTGCATTTCCTGAAGAAATTCCTTCCCTGTATTATGATATAATATCAAGCTCTTGGCTTTTACAGTAAGTCAGTAAGAGAAAGAGTTTTTAAAATAACTTTTCTATCTTTTTACCATAACACAATTATAGCATACATTAGATAAACATTGATAATGTACATTCCTTCTAGAATTTGTTGCCAGGTACTGATTATCTCTCCAGGTTTTTAATGGGCAATGAGATTTATAAACACAATAAGAGTTTATTTTCTCCCCCTTAACTGCCAGGGAGCTCAAACTCCATTGTGCCTTAATATAACAACAAACATATTCTAGGGTGCTGAGAATTTTTCTTTCTAAATAATGCTTTACGTCTTTGTATTAATTGGGTATCTTGATGTTTTAGATCATTATAACTGGGTTAATAAATTCCACCCTAATAAATGTGGTGAAGGATATGAAGGATGAAGATTTAATTGCAATAAGCTACACAGAATACCTAGTTCAGCATCTCAGTAAGAGGAAGCACGAAATAAATGGTAGCTGTTATTATTAACATTGTTAATATTACTTTTAATTGTTTTGTGTTTCTCTTTTTAATGTTAATGGTACAGAAGAGTAAAAGATACAAAGTAAAAGTTTCCTTCCTCGTTATTTCTCGTCCTCACTCCCATTCCTCAATAGGAAATAATTTTTTACTGTTTCAGTTTCCAAACATCTGAAAATACCATAATAAACGACACCATTTCTTCCTTTACCAACTTTAAACAGTATTTGTCAACGTTGTCTGTGAAAGAGAGAAACCTGTTTCCCTTCCACGGTCCTCTCTTTCCTTCCTCCTCCTCTCTATTTTGGTAGTTACCGTTAATTCTGCTATTAGTTATATTCATGAAATGTAAATAATGTACTTAAAAGGATGGTTTGTAAAAATAAACTTTTTTTTGAAATATAGCATACACACAGGTGGTGCACAAATCAAAAGTGAACAGCCAGGTGAGTTTTCACAAAGTAAACACACCCATGGAATCCCAGCTCAGACTGAGACAGGCCAGTACCAGTCTCTCGCAGGGCCCCCTCCTGGCTCCGCCACCATCTTGACTTCTATCCTTACAGATTGATTTTAAGTGTTTTTCACTGTTTAGTAAATGAGTCATGCAATTTTTTGTGTGTTCAGCTTCTTTCACTCAACATTACACTTGTGAGATTCATCCATTTTATTGTCAAAATGAGGAGTGCTTTCTTTTTAATTACATATAATAGGCCATTAAACACCATAACATATGTATCCATTCTACTGTTCAGTGGGATCCGAGTTGTTGTGTTAGCATAAACGGTGCTGCAATGATCATTATTGTGCAAGTCTTTGGAGCCATATATCATGCATTTTTGTTGGGTACAAAGCTAGGAGAGGAACTGTTGGGTCATACGAAATGTACATGTTTTGCTTCAGCAGATACTACCAAACAGTTTTCCAAAAGTGGTGGTGCCACATTGTGCTTCCAACGAGAAGTGTATGAAAGTTTCAATTTCCCCATATCTAGGGCAACGTTTGATAGTGTCAGTCTTTTTAATTGCAGTCTTTTATTCTTAATATGTCAACTTCACATAGTACCTTATGATATATTCTACATAAATTGAGGGAATCAGCAGCCCTATACTTCCCTCCATTTTTCTTTCCTCCATAAACCTCCAAGCTTATCAGGTACATAATTATATTATAAAAATTTATAACATTTACATTCTCTTTTCTAATTTTAATTTAGTTTTGTGCTTTCTCTGTACAGATAGACTATAAAAATGAAAAATCCAATAAACGACAATTATAAAATTATGATTATATAAATACTATTCATTGCAAAATAAAATAATGTGACGGGCTCCCTAAAGCAGGAGACGCAATTCCATGTTACTAGATCTGTGCTTTTCATTGGAGAATTTTCCAAGTAGAAGGTCAAGTTCATTCTCCAACAACTATAAAATGACACATTTTACATTGCTTCACATTTGGATTTTTACATTTTGGTCCAGCTTTTGTACTCTTAGGGTTTCTAATTGCCTTTCTTCTTCTGTTGACAAAAGAATAATTATATCTCTACTTCATTGTTAATTTTATCCAACTTATTAATTGTTATAAGAAATCCAAGTTCTTCAGAAGATGTTATTCTTCAGGCTCTCCATCTCTGTTCTAATGTGGACTGACTGCTCTTTACTACATAACTGCCATTCTGGGATATCTTTCCACTGCACTCTTAAATTAGATCCACTGCTTCTTGGCTTTTACACTTTTGTCTTTCCTAGATTCCATATATATATTGCTTAAGTATATTCTCAAGGAGTTTTTTCTAAAAGGGTATGTTGGATATAAATTGACTTAATCATTGCACGCCTAAAGTGTCTTCATTTGATGTCAACCCTTGATTGATAGTTCTAGTTTTAAAAATACATCTTCTCAGAACTTTGAAAGCATTGAAATTGTTTTCTAGGATCTCCTGTTGATAAAAGGTCTGACACCAAGTTGATTATCATTCCTTTGTAGGAAGCTATGTTTATTTCTTTTGAGAAGCCCTTAGAATCTTCTCTTTTTCATAATGTCCTAGAATTTCAAGGGAATCTGTTCAGGTCTTCCTTTAGTCATCCTGCTTAGGGCTCAATGGGCCCTTTTAATCTCAAAACATTCTTTAGTTTCAGGAATTTACATCAATCATATCCATTAAAATTTCTTCTCCCTTTTCCCCTCTGTTCTCTCAGTGCCTTTTAGGTGACTGAAGTGTCTTTCCAATGGGTCTTCCATGTACCCACTTTTTCAAATATCTGCCTTGACTTTGTCAACATTTTTTTAGTGAGTATTTATTTTAGTAGTCATATTTTTATATTCTAATAATTCTGTATATTTCTCTTTGCCCCCTTATCATTATAGCTGGTCTTGTTTTATGTATGTAATACCTTCTTGAATGTTCTGAGAATGAGAATTAAGTTAGAATTTTTTAACGTGTATCTTTCGTGCCTGAATCACCTCTTCTTTCATCAGGTCAGTTCTTAGTCCTCAAATGTCAGTTAGTTATCAGTTTACATTTATTACTAAAGAACTAGGTTGCTTAATACAAGAGCGAGTGTGAGTTACATAGATGTTTTCAAACTCAACCCTCCATCAGAAAGTAGGCATGAGAGCTGGCAGGCTTTACAGGAAGGCCTCAGCTGGGAACAGACAGCACGGCAAGCAGGCCTGTTAGACTGGCCCTCGCCAACTCAACACCAAAATGGGGAGGGCTCTACTCTGAGGGCCATCATCACCGCCAATTCAGGAATTTCTTAAAAGACTGGTTTTCTAGTTTTAGATTAGGGAAGAACACCATCATGGAGGGTGATTAAAGGGGGTGACTTCCCCAACTGTGCCATCCTTCAAAAAAATCACCTTACTTTCTACCCCCTTCTTCCTGCTCTCCCAAACCAACACACATTTGGAGCCTCTCTGTGGCTCCGCTGTCAGGACATGAGCCCCTCCTCTCCCCTTTTCTTGCATTTGCTCTGGACTTCAATGTCTTGCTTTGGTGTGTCCACTCTCCATCTTTCAGACATTCCTAAAAGTTTCTGGTCTCTGGATATCCGTTCCTCCCATTTTTGGAACTGTCCTTTTCACTGTCTTGCTTTGGGATGTAGCTGAGGGAAGTTTTTGGTGAATGTGTCTTGAGCTCCTAGCCTTTGGGAGGCATATATTGAAAACAAACAAAGAAATATCATCTACATAAAACTATCATCAGAGATTAACCCTCTTGAAAACTGTCTTGATTCTGGGACTTTATAACTGAATTTACACACTTTATGAACCAAATTTCCCAAAAAAACATTTAGAAAACAAAGGCAATGAGTGAAATTCACTTTTGATCTGCATGAGGTCACCCAGCTTTAGAGAATGGGAAAGACTCAACTCAATCAGAAACTCTGTGGGGTCCTAGATATTCCCCAGAATGAATTCAATCGGGAATTTTGTCATGCTGAATTTAACAACATTGTATCCTTCAGCCTCTCGCTCCCCGGTGCTCTTCCTGGCCTCCTGCCAGTATCTTCCTCCAGACCACCCCGAGCAGCCTCGGGAAGAGGAGGGGAAGGAGGAGGGCCCGGAACACCCTTCTCGTTAAAAGGGAAATGGGGAAATTAGCAGGGGTTAGAGGAAGCTAAAGCTCTTTGCAACAGACCTAAGGCTCACTTCCTCATGTGATATGAAAACCCGAAAGAATTTTCAAAAATCAAGAGCTCTGGCAAAAGAGAAAGAGCTATCTGAAACATTCCAATCCAGAGCAAACAGTGAGATTGGCTAACCCAGGAGATCTTTATGTATTACCACTATCCATTCAACAGACATTTATTGGCATTTTCTTTGCACCAAATACTCTGTACGTGCTAATGCTATAATGATAAGTAAAGCATGTACACTAACTTCAAAGAATTCATAGTCTGATGGTTGTATACAGATAATTACCATCCTACTTAAAGCATAAGGAAAGACATCTACACAGGTTTTATGAGTATATACATGTATTTTACAAACATATAGGTATGAATACATATTCAGTCATGTGTTGGTAAATGTTTGACTGGCTTTCTGGAGCTTAGTGGGAAGCCCTGATTTATAGCATTTGCCAATTTCCATAGTATGAATACTCATCTCATAGTCAAGTTCAAGCTACCACTGTGATGTCACTGAATGCGGAATTGGTAAGAGATGTGCAGCAGCACATACTCCACAGTATTTCCACCATACTGGTACCCTAGACTTCAAGAGTATAGACAATAAAATGTAGTAAGATAATAATTAGGAAGTGATGAATTTTGAGTATTTATTATCTTTGTTTTTAATATAATTTAATTGCCAGTTTATATAAAATAATACTTAATAATAGAAATGTTTAACAACCAGCTCACAAAACTCTTGAAAATTTAACCGTTGGCTCTTTTAAACCTGTACAAGTTGGCTCCAGCATGCAACTACCCCCCCAACCCGGGGTTGGGGTGTCAGACATGCTGCAGGATACAAGTGAGGGTAGAATCCTTTCCCAGAAGCAGGTCCATGTCAGTTAGAAGTGGAAGGAGAAACGTAACAGAAGGAAAGAGGGAGTAAGGAGAAGAGCTGATGATGCCCAGAGAAACAGGCATTCCCTGTATCTCAAGCAGCCCACTGTGTAACTCTGCTTTGTAGCCGCGCTCTCCGAACGGTCACCTTGGTTTAGAGGGGAGGGAGGGGAGGCGTCAGTTGGCCCTTAGCTCCTGGAATAGTAAGGACAGGAAAATCTCATGGAAATGAAACATTCCTTTCCATCCCTATCTGGACATTCCTCCTAGTTTATGCTCATGGGGCACTTGCTCAATGGTCCACTAAACAAAATGATACACCGGGAATCCCCATATTAGCAGTGGTGCTCACATCAACACCCGGCTGGTGGCCAAGATTTCTCGAGTCTCTACTGGTATTCTGCGGAATGTGAGTGACTCAGGAGTCCACAAATGGTTGAGAGAATTGTCATTTTTAACTATATATTAAAACTCTTATCCAAATGTATATACTCAAATGTGCTACAACCCATATCATGCTTCTTTTGATTGTAGCCAACAGAAAACCTGGCTCTGATTAGCTTAGGTTTGGGGAAACTTATTGGCTAACATAACTGAAGAAGTCTGGGGAAGAGCTCAGAGCTCACTTGAGGAAAATCTTGACCAGAGCCTCCAGTGGGGACTGGGTGTCTCTCTTTTGGCTCTATTTCCATTTTCACGTGGGCTCTGCCTTCAAAGGCACAGGAAGACTCATCTACTCGATTGCCCCCTCCCAGTAAGTGAATACAATGCCTAGGCTGGTCTCTGGCTGAGACACGTTTGATTCCAAAGGCCCGGTATGGCGTCTCTATGAAGCTGCCTACATAGTTAGGTCAGTGGCTCCCAAACTCGTCTATACAGTAGAATCACCTGGGGAATTTTTTAAAAATTCCGAAGCACAGGTCATACCCCTAGTCACTTAAATCACAATCTCTGGGGTTCACGCAGGTGTCATTATTTTTTTAAGGTCCCCAGGTGACTCCAGTGCCGAGACAAACTTAGAAATCCCTGGATTAGCAAATTCATAAGAATGTGAGTTATTAGCATCTCCTTCTCATTTACTAAGAAAGTCAAGTTAGGTTGACTTCCTTAATGTCTACCTCCAGATCCTTCTTCTATGCTTTCCTGTCTCTACGACATGAGAGTCCCTCTTGCTTGCCCAGGCTGGCGTCCATCTGCATCCTCCATCTGCATTCAGTCCTCCACCGCCCCCCCTCCATTCGCTGCCCCCCCCAGTCACCCTGCCTGGATCTAGCAATTATCCCCCTCTGGTTTGCATCTGAAAGTGTCACCTCTCTGTTGTTCTTTTAAATAACAACAAAAAAACTCAGCTCTCTCCTATCCCATAATACCCTTCCCTGTTCCCTGCGGCCCCACCCTTGTCCCTGAAGCATACAGCCCGGCTGGGAGCCTTGCCTTCATTGTCCACCCTAGCAGAGAGGTCTATACCATGGCCTTCAGGGTTGCCTAAAAGCCTTATAATCTGGCTGTGGGCATCACTACTCTGCGGAAACTGCTCTCTCAAAGGTCAGCAATGACCCAGATAACAAAACCGAATGGCTGTTTCTTCCTCACTGAAGGCTGCTCTCTCTGCTGTTTGAAATATCACCCTTGCTATGCTTTTAGGATATTCCAACATCCATATGCTGCTTCCCTGTTTTTCTTCCTGCCACCTTTGTTTGCTTAAAAAAGCCTTTAAGAAAATGTGTGGGATATGTATCCTAAACACAATTCTCAGGAAATACATGCCAGGAGACATTAAAGTGGAAATACACTAAGGCAACAATTCAAAACAGAAAAAAATCTTTAAAGACATTCAACGTCATCATTTATTAGAGTGAAAATTTCGAAACAAACTAGGGAATCCTGTTAATTCTAGTAATCCACACTATGCAATACTTCAGAGATAGTAACATTATCCTGGGGCAAGTGTGTACTAACACGCACAAATGGTATAGTTTTAACAAGAAAAAGTAAAACAAAAATACGTATTACACATACAACTTCAACTCTTATTAAAAAGCACACAGAATAAATTGGAAATCAACTTGTCCCTCCCCAACTTCCCCGTTTCCATGACAATAATGGCAACATATCTTTAGTGACATCAGATTTTACCTTTTCTCCTAATTCATCTTTGTTTTGAAAATCGGGTAGAAAATTTCCTTCATACAAATTTCAATCAGTGTGCTTTGCTTCCTATGTTCAGCTATTTAATAATCGAGTTTGAATTATTAATAAGAAGCTTTTTCCCAATTTCTAAAAGCTCAAGAAGCTTAGTCTGAATTTAGGTGGTCATCATTGACTGAGAAATATGAGGCCATTTTGTTTTTATCGCTTTTGTGATGCCAAGGGCAAGGTGTCTCCGTGCATCTGAAAGGTGAAGGAAGACCCTTCAAGAAGCTACGTGTAATAAAGCTCAGGCACATGGTTTTTCTCTTGGAAACATGTGGTACTGAAGCTTTAATAAAGCAACTGCAAAAGAAAGTGTGCAAAAAAATATTTTCCTCTGTAGATTTAATAAAGCATGGATTTATTAATTTTCAGTTTAACATATAATTCTCATGTATTTGGGAAAATAATGCCAGAGACTACATGAAAGAAAAAGAGAAAGAAGGATATAAACATTGACTGCTCCTTTATATTCCCAGAAATTTTCAGAATACTATATTTTGCCTTCTCTCAAATAGTGGGAAATTACCAAAAATATGTTTTCTGCCAGAATAAAGTGAACTTACTAAGATAAAAATTCAAATAAGTTGATTGCAGTAGAAAATTAAAATTAAACTAGTTTCTTATAGCTAAACATGAGCATGAAACCATAGAAAAGTTTTCACAAGTGATTTTTAATTTCTAGATGAGGAAACTGAGATTCAATGAGGAGGTCTGATTCTTTTTTCTGCCACACAGGTGAGGACAGAGGAGCTGGGACAGGAGCACAGTTGTCCTACTCCCAAGTGAATTGTGTGCCCCACAGCATGTGGGTGCTGAGGGCCTGGCCGTGCGCCGCCTTGGTTGATTTCTCTTTAATATTCTAGGTGGGCGGGTGTGTGGTTCCCATCTCCTTCTCCTACTCTAGGAAAAGTGATGGCAAAACTGAAACATTGGACCCCATTTTCCCAAAGTGTATGAGTTAACACATTAGAATGCCTATCCTCAACTGGTCTTCTTTTTCCCAGCAACAAACCAGCTTTTCCTTCCTGATCAGCCACAATCATATCAGAAGGGTATGGACTCCTTGAGGTTATATGCGGGATAGCCAAGTGTTCCATCAGAAGGATGGGTGCCTCCTGGAAGGAGGTAAAGCATTTCTAGTATGTGATTCCCATCCAGAGGATGGAGGAGAAATAAACCTGCAACTATGATGTCTAGCCAGTTTTAGAAAAGGAAAGCTTCAGACTACTAGGAGTAATGTGGTCCAAGCCCCTGTTCAATGTAAACCGCCTCAGAGCACTGGAGTAGGAGCACAGCAAGAAGTCCATCCCAGTCAATACTGTCAGAGCACTTGGAGAAAAGCAAGATCCGCCTGAGATCTGGTTGCAGAATTCTCCTATTCAGGTAGGATCTCTATTTGTGAGAGAAATATGTCCTGTGCCCCAGCAATAGATCAAACTGAAACAAAATAAGACAGTCTTATTGTGAAACAACTTTTAAGTGCATGGCATTTTTAAAAGTATTTTAAAAATAGGCCTGAATGATAAAGAAATAAACTAGGTTTCATGACATGAAGTT
Source organism: Equus quagga (assembly GCF_021613505.1). Lineage (NCBI taxonomy): Eukaryota > Metazoa > Chordata > Mammalia > Perissodactyla > Equidae > Equus > Equus quagga. Next base: position 4,014,200 of record NC_060267.1, on the reverse strand, counting down.
AAGAGTGGAGGCAAAGGAGAAAGGATATGTTTTCAGGTGAGAATTGCAAAGGGATGGAGAATTAATGAGGTGGAGAGTTACAGCCACGTTGTTCCAGATGGCAGAACCTGACAGAGGAGGCCAGTGCGGGTTAGCAGAAGGAATGAGGACGGGGAGACAGGAAAAATGAGGTCCAGCAGAGAGAGAGCATCCTCAACCCAGATGATAATCAATTCTGAATCGTATCAGAGAGTAGATGAGGAGCCATTAGAGGAGAATGCTGGAGGAGCCGTGAGAGTGACACAGACAAATGGCAAAGTGCAGAGGGACCTGAGCAGAAAGTTTGAGGCTATCAGAAGAGGAGCTATCATGTTCAGAACAATGACATTGAACTCAATGACAGATATACAATCCCTTGGATTAAAAGAATGCTGCAAAGGGAGGAGATAGGAAACATTCTTCCTCTTCCATTAAGACAAAAAAATTAAACGTATTGTTGAAGGTGACTGAGATTACACATAGAAAATGAATTTCTCAATAGAAAAAGTTTTAAACATTGGCTAAGCGTCCAAGAGTTTAAAGGGACTCAGAGGTCACTTGAATAATCCTTTGAAAGATTATCAGACACATTGTGAGATTGTTCTTGTTGGAGAGAATGAAGAATAAGATTGCTGGCTGTCTAAGGTGGCTGAGTTTCAGTCCTCTCAGGAGACAAGTCCTAGATTAATGTCTGACCTTCCCTTTCAAGCACAATGATTCCATGATTGGGGCAGTGTAAGGAAAAAGGACTGAAAGGAGGGGAACGTGGGTGTGATCAGAACAAAGCCTTTTAATCCTGCTCAGTGTCAGAGGATAAAGGAATGCCCATGAATGCCCGGGTAGCAGAAAAGAAGAAAGGCTATCGAGGATGGGAGGAGAAATCAGGAAGGAGAAAGAGAGGCAGAGAGAAAGAGAATGCACAGGAGGGGGCAGTCAGATGCCAGCTACAAATGTTCTACTCAGATCGCCCATTGGGATGCAGTCAACAGGGCTGCCTGAGGTAAGCTCATGGGAGAGGCAGGAATAGTTCATTCTAGGCCACATGTGTGTTTGGGAAGAGAGAGGAAGAGAAGGCAAGAAGAAAACAAAATGATGCTCAGGCAGCTGTAAGGAATAATTTTGAAAATCCATACTGAAATACAGGCAGAGATTTTTGGACATGAGTTTTGAGCCAGTAGAGAGAAGACAGGAAGATAAAGTGAATGGTGACAGAAACCAAAAGGTGACTGGAGCCAGGGTCCCTGTAGAACGTTAGTAAATATTTACTGGTGATATTGTCTGAGGATTCAGCAAAGCTTGTGAAGAGAAAGTGCCATTGCCCGTGGGGCATGGAAGTTCAGATGTCTGAACTAAAGAAGGGGCAGCCAAGAAAGAAGCAGGGCACCCCTGTCATCATACAGAGAAGGAGTCTTTGCACATCAGGCCAACCAAACTCAAGGAAGAAGAAATGACACAATCAAGGCAAGAGGAAGAGTGCAAAGCCGACAGAAGCCACGGCAATATATTCCCTTCTCAGAGGACATCCTCGCTTCTCTGGCCGAGAGCAGGCCTCTCGGAGGTAAGCAGCTGAGAAGCCAGGTGCCAGGAGGCCAGCTCGCCTCACTCACGGAACTTCCTTTGTCAGATGTGGCTGGAAGCTGAGAAAAGGTTATTTTTGGCTTTGGCTCCAAGGCTAGGTAACCAGCAGACAGTCTCATGGTGGAGGGAGGGAGGAAGGGCAGAGGCAGAAGATAGCGTCTGTTCTCTAGATTTCAATATTTGATGTAAAACAACGCTTTGGATGGTGTCGGTCTGTGAGTGGCCCAAAGTTCCTGTCTTCATGGCAGGGACAGGCCTTCTGCGTAAAGGTTATTTTCTTGTTCTTGTTCTGCCTTGGTTGGGGGCCGGTAAGGCACACAAATTGAACAGTTGCTTGAAGCCTTAAGAAGGAAAAGGACTCAATTCTCAAGTCTGAGAAGTGGTAAGTTCACCTAAAATACATTCCTCCATAATACTGGGGGTCATGCCTCTCTGTGGGGCGATCAGAGGATTTGTCTAAAAAATGTACATTTTATAGATGTTTTAAAATTGTTTCTCAAATAAATTCAAAAATTTATTTATTGTTAAAAATATATTGATTTAAAAAGGCTAGATATCCCTATACAATGTCCCAGTCCCAGATTCCAGTGCAAAAATGGCAGTGCCTGGCACACAGAATGGGTACTCAACAGACATGTGTTAAGTAGACAATAGATGGACAAATGAAGAAACCTTAAAAACAAGTAAAATTCTAAGAATGTGGGTGTGTATAGAAAACAGTCTCCCTTTAATTGCATCCTTTTCTCCTTAAGGGAATTAAAAAGATACTACAATTGCCATACTGCTCTTTCTTGTGGGTGACATCAAACAAATAGCAAGGTAGTTTCAGTAACAGGAGTAAAATTCCGCCCCCCAGCCCCAAGCTCTGGGTAAAGTTCTGGCCGCAAGGGGTCTAATAAAGAACTTGAAGCACTGGCTAAGAGCTCACAGAAAATTCAAAAGTCCTGCCACTTTCAACCAGGCAAATCCAACTCATTTTAACAGGTACTGTATGCCTGCCTGTGCAGGGTACTGGGGTAAATATCTGGAGGAGGTGTGTTAGGCGCAGCCCTCAATGAGCGTAAAGAAATACGTGTGCTTAGCGGGTGAGGGTGAGGTTGTGCGAGCTGTGTGGGTGGGGGGATGGGACAGGAAAAGAAACTTCACCCAAGTGCACATCCACATACTACTCCTCTGCCAGTAAAAACAAACAAGGGGCATTTCAGGTTGTAATCACCTATATTTCTCGGTTTCATTATTATAGTCTAAGAAAAATAGCACCACGGGGAGGGGTGGGGTTCTGGAGCTCAGTGAATCCACTTCAGACCAACAGGTGGCACTGGTGGGACTTGAACTCTGAGGCGGGGGGTGGGGGGGGGGGGGGGGGGGGGGGGGGGGGGGGGGAGGTGTCGCATTACTCAGGCAGGTGCCCGCCCTGCATCTGGACATCCAGCCAAACACAGAGGAGCCAAATTAAGGCAAATTGATGCCACATGGAGATTTTATTTTAGTCATCAATTAGCAGTCTTCAGCTAAATACCAAATAGAAAAGAGCAGATATAAAGATTTTGAAAAAAGGACGTATCAATACTTTCCTCATGGATCCAGATTTTTAGCAACTATCTTAGTAAACATGTCTATCTCCCTTAGTGCAGGAGATCAAAGCTTCCATAGGACTCAGAAAATTGGAAAAAGTTTAAAAATATTTAAGAACTAAAAATTGCTTGGGTTCGCTCTCATCCTAGTATGTAGGATTTTTAAAAGAATTTCCGATACACATGAACAGAAAATATTGATTGTTTCATGACTGCAATGTAGGAGGAACACCAACTTCTCAACGTCAAGTTAAGCCAATGCTAAAATCAGCTAAGAAAAGAACTTCTTAGAGTAAGAGTCCCTGAAAGTCTCAGTCCAAACCATCACATAAGGATCATCTTTTAACAGTGATTCATAAACAGAAATTGTACATTTGTACCAACTGCAGAGGATAAAGTCAAAACAGAATTTACTGCCCCATGTAACAGCCTAATTTAACATGGATAGTCTTTCCTGTATTTCCCTCAAAGCGTCTTTTCGAGGGCTGGCCCTGCTCTTCAAACAGTTTGCAAATGTATTCAGGAAGTTGGGCTTTAGCATTTATTCTCTTTCCTGTTATTGACTCAAGATCTATTTCTCACTATGTGCTTTGTGCTCATTCTTCTGCCAAATAAAATATTAATTGCATTTTTAGCTGCACTGCTGGTGATCGAAGAACTCTGATATGTCAAGCTAAAGTGATAGAAATAGCATCCATTAACATATTTATAGGTTCAGAACTTCCAGAGCATAATTAGATCCATTAATTACTTGACAGCACTCTATAGTACAGGTTAAAAAAGAAACGCATTTGCAGCTACACACTTTCACTCGGAGTGAGGAGTTTTTTTTTGTTTTGGAATAATAAATTCTCTCTAAAGAAGATTTTATCTAAAGGAAATAAGGCAAGGGGACTCACATATCTGTACGAACCTAAGGCAGGATTTTTAAGGCAACCATTCCCTAACTTTGCAATAGAATGCATGCAAAGTAAACGAGATGATATCGATAGAGTGATTTCAAAGAAAAGCATATTTTCAATATTACAGAGACATTTAATTAATATTTTAGAGTTCTAAGAGAGACTATCTCAAGCCAGTAATTCTCGATGATGAGCTAGAGAAGAATGATTTTTACTTTCAAATAAACTTCTTCAAATATCACGTAGGACCAAGCATTTCAAATTACCTACATTTCTGAACATGCAATTCTAACACGTAAAAAAAAATTAAAGCTGTCCTGGGACAAAGCTCACAAGATGCTGGAAATTAATAGAATAAACAACGACTCTGTGGCTTCACCAGCTGTGCGAGTCCTGAAGCGGCCAGCTGCATTTAGCACACGTATCATGGAGAGGACAGGATCACACACTTGACTCCTCTTGACCAGTTAATCAGCATGCAAAAGGACGGTTTCCCATCATAACTTCAGCCCCGGACCCAAACACATGTTCTTTTCAGCAATGAATGAAGTCGCCAAGAAAAAAAATCACACAAGCCGGGTTCACGTTTTCGGCCACAAACACAAGCAGGATGTAAGGAGGGGAAACAAGCCGAGGCTACCTGTACGTGTATATATCTATACATCTTTCACTGAGTTCTTTGTTGCCTGACAATAAATTGTAAAGGCAGTCATATTTGAAAGGAAAACCCATGAAACTGTTTATAGGCTCCTGCAACAGACTGGCTGAGTGAATAACAAGGAAATCACGGTACCTTTGGTAAGTCGCCTCAGAATTTGACAACGGCATTTAAACGAGACAGCTATCATTCTTGCTCCCTGCTTTCTGTGGCAAAGTGTACTCAGGGCTCTGCTCTGGTGGCTGCAGCGGCAGCATCTGAATTCCTTGCGCACATACCAGGAGAAAGGTAGTCCCAGCGGGGAGTGACAAAGCTTAATTCCTCTTGGCTGATGCAGAGGTCCGCTACATGTCATCTGGCAAAGCTGTGTCATTCACCACTACTACCACCCCTGCCCGCACAGCCTCCTCCCCTGCACAGCCACAAAGGCTTAAGTGGGGCTGTTTCGATAGCAACAAAGCACCAAATTGTGGAGAGCAGGGACGCGCTGGGAGAGGAGCCATTCCGTAAATCTAATTCTGAGCACCGAGCGATGCCTTCAGTCTCAGGCAAAGGGCTCCGTATTGCAGCCGGTTCAGCCACCCCCACCCCTTGCCATCTCAGCATCCAGACAGTGTGCTTCAGGTCGCATGGAACAGGAAAGGCACCTGGCATGCTTGCACTCTTTCTTTAGGAGGAAATGTATGTATCATTTGGAGGGAGGCAGTTTCCCTTGGGGATTCAGGAGAGAATAATATTCTTGCTTATAGAAGGGAAGCAGCCCTCTGATTGAGTCAGAAGGACCTACTTGGCACTTTACAGATCCATGGCCGTCAAGACCGTCTAGGTTTAGCCATGAAACCCAAGAAGCGCCGAGGGAAAGGCTCAAGCAGATCTCATCAGGCAGATGGAGTCCCAGCCTCTTAACCACCCTTTCCAAAAAAGGACTTGGCTGGAAAGCAATACAGTCAAGACCGTTTCTAAAGATACCAGGAAAAAGCAAACAACGCCAAGTATTTCTATTTTTAATGTACCTTATTATCCTATTTCCCAAACAATCCTGCCCCAAACCATTCTTCTCATTATGCAGATAAAACAGTCTTGCAACAGAGTAGATACTTGAGTATCTGCTCCAGTGGAGTGAAGAGCAAATTAGCAAAGCCTTCCCAATCCATTCACAAAATGACAAGAAGGCAGAGCACACTGCTTCATCTGCCAGCACCAGCCTACTCACTAGATAGTCAATACAAATGAACATTTGGCATGGAATTTTAATCAAAAGCAAAAAAATCTCCCACGGGAGGGAAGACAAACATTCAGAAAACCAAGAAAAAAAACTCACGGTTGGCCAGGAACTTAAAAAAAGATTAGTCAATTAGTCAAAATGAAAAGATACATCACTGTCCAAACTATTTAATTAATATTTCTAGGACTACATGAATTATTCATACAGTCTTATTCTCTACTCTAAGGCTGTAAAAAAAAAAAAAAACTTTCAAGCTGATTTCTGAAATAACTTCCTCTCTTCCACATTTAGTGATAGAACTTTCTCCTCTTCATTCCTAAATTCCATATTAAGTCAAATAATTTCAATCCACTGATATTGAAAAGCATATGCATTCTATTTGGGGTCCAATTGAAAAATAATTTCTGTGTGAAAAATAGCTGAATATCATAAGCATCTACTTTAAAGGTTTTTTAGAAGAACTGAGTCCTCGTATGAGTATGTTCTAAAAGCAGTCAGCCACCAGGAATCAATAGGAAAGGATATTAAATGGATCATATTGCAGAATCAAATATTTGCAACTGTTGCAATTAGCATAGATCTGTTTCTGAATTTCAACCCATTTCATTTTCTTCTCTAGGGTCATCCTTCACAGGGTTTTAGCCTCCTTGATATTTTTTGCTTTAAATAGAGATGTACCTTAGTGCTAGAGAATTGGGTTATTTCTTAAGGTGAGGTTAATATTTATAGTTAGCTCTTTAAAAGATCCTACCCCAAATTTAACACCTTTCTTTAAATCCAGGCACTCAGAATATGCAGTTGTCAAACAGCATTAGAAAACCTTGTCCGTGGAACTTCAACACTCCAGCCCATTTTATTAATATCTATTCAAACAAAACCCAAATTCACAAAGGAATCTCTTGCCCCCTGCTATTATGCCTACTCAGACCTAATTTGCTTCTTCCTTAAGGCTAAAATGATCAAATAATTCCTCTTTTATTAGAATGCTCAAGTTTTCTTAAAGCTTTGTCCTCTGGTCCCAAGAAAGATCTTCACAACTACTAAAACGTCCTAATTTTTTTGGCAGGAGAAATAACCCATCCTGGAACCCTTTGAAAGGTTCCTGAGGGCTCAAATTAGGGGAATTTTTTTTTTCTTTGGATTTTGTGGCTGCCAATTCATATATATCCTATGAACCAGCAGGCTCAGCGTCAGGAATCTTACAGAAAAAGAGCCAGCCTGGGGTAACTCTTTTCCAGGAAACGAGGGAATCTGCCATACGTTCCCACTTTCTTCCATTTTTGGCCTCTCTAGTCCTCAGAGATTTCCGTGGGGCCAGGCCCAGCTCAGTCTTCTTGCCGTAGGCTCCTCCTCCTCCCTTCCCTTGCTTCCAGCCTAGCCTCAGGTCCTGAACTCTAATGCTGGCAACGTGCCTTCCAGGATGCAAGTTTTCCTATCTCAAAATTTCCCAACCTGTAGGACCAAGATCCCAGGTGGCCAAGGCAGCTGGGGGAACTGGACCACAGACTCCTAACACAAGCCACCACGGGACAGAGTCACCACTTCTCAGCCACCAGATTAACACAAGCATGTGTCTTTGGAACCCTGTAATCAACCACATTAATTTCGGTGGCTCAGCTGTCCAGACAACTCAGACTTAACAACACGCTCATTGAGGGTCACCAAGTGGGGACCATGGAGACATAAAGCAGGCAACATGCTACAAAATATATATATCTGAGTACGCTCCAAAGTGACCTGGAGAAGAGCTAGTTCATTTGATTTACTCCTCTGTGAAAAACACCCTCGAAATAGGAAAACATGGGCTTGCTGGATTCAGGGCTGGTTATTCCCTTAAAATGACAATTCTTATTTCAAGCTTTCTTTAAAATATTAGTTTTCCTAAGATATAATACAAGTACACTATGTTTTTTATATATATCTATAATTTAACGGATTATAAAGCACTTTCACACATAATGCATCATTGGAGCCACTCTGTTACGGGTTTTTGTTCCAGATAAGGAACCTGGTTCTCAGCGCATTTTTCATCAAAGTCGCTCAGCTAGTAAGTGGTAAAGAACAGGAAAAAATCCAAGGCTTCTCACCCCTGCTGAATATTCCTTCTATTCCTTGCTTTTTTACTGCGTCTTTTTTCCACTGATAAAAAATGTGGTCCTGATTATAGGGGAAAAAATCCAATTAACAAAGAATCTTTAAGAGCCCTGAGGAGGATGGCGGCAGGCAAACCTGGATTGCTGCCTTCTCCTCCTCTCATCCTCTGCCCATGCCCTCACCCCTCTGAAGCACAGCTGATGTGTCCAGAACCACGGTGACCAGAAGGAACCAGAAACCAGAGGCAGTTAAGACAGGTACTTCTAGGTACCAGGCCATTATGCACCAAGTGTTTACCAAAGGAAGCCATTTGACCAAGCAGCTTGTCCATTCTGACTGGCTGGTGTCTCTGTCACGCTTGTTTTTAAATATTTTGAATATCACTGCCAATGACAGTATGGTACTAATTTCATCACAGGATGGGGGTGGGGAGTGTGGCTCCTGCAGACTGGCCCCAGGGTTCCATTATATTTTCAGAACCATTCCACCATGCCATCAGCAGGTGGGACCACCCCCCCCACACCCACATATCCACACACAAGTTACCTCATTCTGCTAATTTTCTCTCTCCTTGATTCTCCTCCATGGTATTCATTCTTCTATGTCACATCTCCGCCCCCAAAATAATCCCTGCTGTTTACAGATTCTTCTAATTCTTAACAAGAAAGAATTATTATAAACCATAACTTTCCTGCCATATACCTACAGGCGGGAAATTCATTTAAAAAATAAACGACAAAACAACAGGGTTAACTCCACAGCTGAACACCCCACTATTTTATATCATTAGAATCAACTTGATTAAGTTACTAAAATAACTTGTACCTTCTTCTTCAGCTGATTTAGCAAATCTGTTACAAAATACACTTGACAGATCCCATTTCTTTGGTTATTTATTTAACTATTACCTTTCTTTTTCTTTGAATGCAGTTGATTCAAAATGCTTAACATGTTTAGGTCATTATTTAAACAGCACAGGACCCTGTGAATTTGGCTAATATTGAAGATACTAATGTCGTCCCTCACAGTTCAAAACTGCCAGGCCCATCCCGAACACAGGGTTCACGGAGGTCTGAAAATGTGACCATCCCCCTTCTAGCTCCTTAGGGACAATCTCACTGACTCAGCTTATTATCATCTCCAGTTTCCTTCTCAAAGACGTTGAAAGCAACTGGGAGCCTCAAACACATCATCATCCTGGGGCCCAGGGTCTGTCACTTCATTCACGGAGCATGTGACGTGAGACCCAATACCTCGTCAGGCGGCCAACAGCACTTCCCACTGCTGAGCGGCAGCAGGGAACCACGACAAGGAGCAGAAAAAGCAAGACCTCATTTGATGACGAGCTTCTTCGGGTGTGGAGAGTTGGTGTAATTGCCCAAGACAGGATTTATTAGGCAGTTTCTACAAATATTTCATGAGAAAACATTTCTGTAGAAGTAATGATGCCCTTTAGGAAATGTCATCAGGATATGCTCTTGCAAATCTGGGGTGATTAAAAATCACTTAGTGGTGCTGAGCCTCTGGTGTGCTGTGACACAAAGGGAGAGACTCACGTGCATCCCATGCACTATCTGCTTATCCAGTTGGGGCTCCGTGCCCTTCTCGGGGTGGAGGGAAGAGGGTTGCCTGTGGTGAACATGAGAAGGCCAGGGAAGCTCCCACAAAGGTAAGAACCCTAGAAATGTGTCAGCCCAAAGCACCTAGTGGGAAATGTTAAAAGAAAAGACTACGGAGAAGACGAGAAATGCAGTACAGGAGGAAACCCACCAGAAGTCAGCCCCCGAAAAGCCTACATCAGATCCGACTACTTACGGAGGCATCATGTAGAGTGAGGACGGTGTCGTGGCCCAAAGCCCAGGTTTTAGCCATACTTCCTGGCTGAATCCTGCTATTACCACTAAATGGCTGTGGGACCCTGAGCAAGTTTCCTAACCTGTCTGTTCTTCATCTGTAAAACAGTGAAAAATCGTTTCTAGGCTTAAGGCTTAACAATGTTATTTGTATACAGTGCCGAGAACAGAAAATAGGAAAAGGTTTTGTTAGACACCATATGTTTGGTGTCATATAATCTGGCATTTGGTTACAGAGCCCAGACTCTCAGATGGGCATTGGGATGAACAGCTAAAATGCTTCCTTTTCCATGAACTCTTCCATGATCGCAACGGCACAAAGTGACCCCCCTCCCTCAACTCCCACAACATCTCCTCGCTCTCAGGCCCCTTCCTTCTCCAGCTCCCAGATGACGGAGTTCCCCCACACTCGGGCACAGCATCCTGGTCTCCCTCTTCAGCGTTTCTTGACTCCCAAGGCTGTAGCAATCATCTCTCTGCTTTGAATCCCAGATCTCCATCCTCAGCCCCATTTTGCTCTCTCATTCCAAAACCACCTTCCCTGATCCTTGATTCCCAGGTCTGTGGGCGCCCTTCACAACCATCTCAAACTAGACTTGAACCCAACCTGGCTCCTCATTTATCCCCACAGGATGCCTGCTCCTCCTCCGGGAACTCACTGGCGTTGTCACCTTTTTCCTCAGCAGTCCACTCCTTTCCAGGCCACTTTTCGACCTCTCTAACACACTCCCATTCTGACCCCAGCATCTTTGTCCAACCCCATGTGGTCTCTGCGGTGGGAGTTTCCTCTTACAAACACTCACTGACCACTTTGTTCTAGGCACTAAGGCACTGGGCCCTCCTGGAATACCTCCTACCTCATCCCAGAATCAGTGGCAACACTTGTTTTTATTTTTATCCATAACTGCGTAGTTCTTTGGGGGCAGCATCACTCTTCAAATTTTGTAGTGCTAGTCAAATTTGTTCTTTTTCGGGCTAAATGAAAGAGAACTTTCATATAACTAATCTCACGCATTAGGACAACATACAGCCATTATGTCAAATACTCATGACCAACAATTTGCACATCACCTGGAAGATAAATATGTTATCTGAAGAATAAAGAAAAGTGGGAAATCCAATAAGGAGAAGTTCTAAAGTCATTATTGAAATTAAAAAGACTAACTGTAGGCGCACAGACAAAAGCTGACTTAAAGGATGTCTGTTTTCCATACCCCCAGGAAACACAACTAATTCAAAGGCCCACCCATACGGAGTGGTGGCGTGCTGGACACCAGCTCAGACCAACGGAAGAAATGAGGTTTCTAAAGGAGGGCTGGAGGAAGCGGTTATTCCCAGTACCCCCCACACCCAACCTAGTGCAACCTATTTTCTCCCAGATCACTAAGCATCACCCAACACATTATTTTAATTACTTGTTTATTGCTTGCCTTCTCCCACTTGGAGCTTTTTTGTTTTTTTTTTTTCAAATGAGGGCAGAATTATTTTGTCAGTTCTGTTCATTGTTTAGAACTGTCCCAAGCACATGGCCAGTGTTCAATAAATTTCTTGTTGAATAAATAAATTTGGGGAGATGTCCCTTCTAGTGGATTCTTTTATAAGCAATATCATTTCTAAAGCTCTTCTACAAAAGAAGTTAAAAATTACTTAAAAAAAAAAAGCTCTGCCACTTTAAGTGCATATTCTTCCAAACAACAACATGTTTCTTGAAAACTGCCTGTTTGTGGAGGAAAGATGTGGCACGTACCCAACCTTCCAGAGCACACCTCTCAGATTCATTCCTGGGGCTTCTGACAAGATGATTCATAAGGACCTTGTTCCCCAAATATGAAGAAGTACACAACCCAGCTAGATTTTCACTGAAGTCAGAAGCAGCAAGAGCAACAAAGAAAAAGGCAAAGTAAAAGATACTAAAATTAAAAAGGATTCTCTCGAGGCTTGGCTCAGTGAATGAAGAAAGCAGCAAATACACAGTCATCCCGGTGGTAGACTGTGACCCCAAATCATCCTTACCGCCTGGCAAGGATACAGTGTATCTCGGAAGTAACGGGATGCGTCTGTTTTAAAAAGTTTCCATATCCAGCAACACAAGGCTAAAACCTTTGTAATTCTGTCTTCCATGGGGCTTTGTACTACAACAATTAAGCTCTAACTGATCTTGTTGCTGCGTCAGCTGCTATTCCGACACCTTTCGTTTTGTGGAGATAGGAGTTAAGCTTTCCATAGTAAGCATGCGTGCTTCACAACACACAAACTACAGCAAAAGGCTCCTCAGTTCTAAGACATTTACTCATTCAACTACAACTGAGCTGGCCTTATTTTAAGGTATGTTACAGATGCATTAAAATCTAAAGAATTTAAATAAAATGAGGGAGAAGTAAGTCTTGACATAATTATCCTATCTGATACAAAGAAGAGGACAAACTCCTTCACTCCTTTAAGCCATGGGTATCCTGGGTCATTAAACACATGCAACAGTGACAAATGCCACCACCCACTAGAATATTTTAATCAAATAACACTGAAATGACGGTGCAAAGTACAAAAAAGGTAAATCGAATCCAGGAAATAGGATGGCAGAACTGAAAGATGTCTTAAGGAGTCAGCAGTCTCAGGTTTGGGTTCGGAGGCTGTTGTAGACTGGCCATTGATGAAAGTCCTGGGCACCTCCTGCATGCCAGCCACCGCCACGGGCCCTGCAAAGTACGAAGGTGAAAAAGACGCAATCTCTTTGCTGGAAAAGGGCATTAGTAGGGGGAAATTCCAGCTCAGAACACTATACCCACAGTCCAGAATTCCAACCTACAAACTGTGGCACTGCTTTACAGAAAATGTTTATAAACTACTATGTCTGTGCAGCATCAAAGCCCCTCCCCTTTAAAGAGGAGTAACACCTTGGTTTCCTTTTGAGGACCCAATCTCAGTCCATGTGGTGTGGGTGGGGCAGGCACTCCCTCCAACTGCCCCCCCGCTCAGGGCTGGGCATCAGGTCTGACCAAGTGGAGCATACCATCCCCTTAGCCACATGGATTGGTCCAGAAATAGGCAGCCATACAAGCCAGGCTGATGAGATGCAATCCCAGGAATTTTGCTAGAACTACTGCAAAAGGAGATGATCTCATTCCACCAAGAATGGTAGGTTATACACCTGGAGCTGCCACCTTATCACCACTTTGGGAGACGCTGTCTTTGAACCATGCCAAGACAGAGGAACACAGAGTCAAGGGATGGAGAGTGACAGAGTCCTGGAGATGTTGTTGGAACATCTGGATCCATCCATTCCTGAAGCTGTAACACGCTGGACTTTTTAGTTATATGTGTCAATATTGCCCCCCTTTTGTTAGCCCAGTTTGAGTTCGGTTTCTGACACCTGAGATCAAAAAAGTCTTGACCAATACTCTTTCTAAGCTTCAGATTCTTGGTCTGTAAAACAAGGAAGTTGTGTCTCTAAAATTCTTTACATTCTAGTCTGCCATTCTATTACACGGAGTTCTGCCGTTCTATTATGACACTGAATTCACTCATCTGACAGGGCTGCTACGGTGATCAAATGAGATCATGAATCAGAAAGCACTTTGTCAACTGAGAGTGCTTTAGAAAGAGCATGAGGGTTTATGGAAATGGTAATATCCAAATATGTATGTATGTGTGTGCATGTGTGTGCGTGTGTGTGTGTGTGTGTGTGTACACTGAAAAAAAGTTAGGGGCTCTGGAGTCTGCCTCGTTTGTAATACAGTTATATGAGAAGCACAGACTCAGAAAACAAGGAGGAGAAACGTCTTGTCCTTCTGTGCTTCTCTCAGAGGAAACCCACATTATCAAATCTCAAAGGTTTCTACTAACCATATCCTGTCTTCCTAAGCTCATTACCATACCCCAGAAGAGCCCTTCTCTCCCACTTAAAAAAAAGTTCCCATTATTTTTCACTTTTTTCACATAAAAATAACATTAAAGGGTTCCTTGGGGATGTTTTGTAAACACTTTCAATCACTGATCACTGACTCTGAGGGCAAGAAAAGTCAAGGTGTCTCTTTAAGAGGAAACAGCCCTCCAAGAATTCCTAAAGGGGAAAAGGGTTCTGTAAAAGTGGAAGGAGGGCAGAAACGAGGAAAGAGAAGAGAGACGTCGGCGGAGAGGGTCATTCTAAAGTGGGTCACTTTCTTTCATCAGGCATCTTCTTAAGATCAGGTCCGTGAGCCCCCTGCAACCTGGCAAGAGCGGGGTGGGTTTGGGGTTCTGGCTGCACAGTGGGGTGAGTAGGTACTAGAGGGCAGTGGAGGGTCAGAAATGGGAGTGCAGGGCAAGGGCGTCTGGCTGGAACTGACCGGGTGACCAAACTGAGGCCAGTGGCCTGGAGATGACCTCAGTCCAGCTTCCCATCATGAGACAGAGAATTAACTTGCAGCGGGCCCTCAAAGTTCTTATATGGCTTATGACAAAGCCTGTGTCGACAGTAATGCAAGGATTTACCTGAGTACCCAGTGACAGGAGCACAGGTAGAGAGCCACCAAGAAACTGGGGGTGTGGAGAAAGCCAAGGGGGAGACGAAGTCAAGGAAAGGGGAGAGGAGGTTAGGGGCCCTGGGTTCTGGCTAGAATTCAGAGAACCCGTCAGATCAACTGGTCATGATGACTCTCGGCATCTTTTCCATCATCACCATCGTTGTCATTGTTAGGAGCAGCAGTAGCAGCATGGCTGGCACTTATGTGGAGCTCCCTGTGTACTCTGAATCTCCCAGAAAGCCTGTGCAGGAGGAACTATCAGTCCCCTCACTGTGCAGTGGACGGAGTGCCTTCTCCTAAGTGCCCACTGTGCCTTGGAGCAATGATTGTCAGTTTGTACAGTCCACTCTCCAGGGTACTTAGAGCTTCTGGAGGACACGGGTGGTTTCATTTTGGGGAGCTCAGGGCCTGGGATCTGCAGAACAGTAGGTTCTTAATAAATTTTTTCTTGAATGAAAGAATGAATGAATGAAGGGGGCGTAAGAGGAAAGAACTAGGAGAACAAGAATTCCTATTTCAAAGTGTACAGTCCCTACTAATTGGGACGTAAGAGGCTGAGGGCTAACCACAGAATGGGTGCGTGCCTGAGAGCAGCCCTAATGCAGGCACCTCAGCCCCAGGGAGCGGGGTCCTGGCAGCAGCTTTCAATTGCAGGAGGTCCTTGCCACCTCTGGACCTTTCTCTCTTAGGCTCTTTCCTGTGCCAGAGAAGTCGAATAAACAGACATTGTAGGGAGCTTACACTAACCAAGAGCTGGGGGCAGGCACGTCGTGTGTCAGGATGCTTCAGGACCACCTGGGGGACCCTGGCTAGGAGAGCCCTGGTAAGCAGCGTCAAGTCCCGGGCCTCTCGGCCCATTTCAGGGTCCTCCCTGTGCTGCCAGAGGCTTCCGCGTGCCTTCTGCCTCTCCCCAAGCATGCTTCCTGGACGCACGATCCCAGGCTCTTGAGAGAGTTCTTAGAGAGCTTTAGAAATGCCCCTGCTTCAGAAAATGCAGTAGAAGTGCTCCAAGGGCCAGCAGATTCCAAATACGCCCAGGCCACTTTGGCCACAGAGAGCTCTTAAAAAGATCTGTATGGTGATGGACGGCAACTCGACTTCTGATGGTGAACACAATGTAGTCCATACAGAAGTTAAAATATAGTGATGTGCACCTGAAATTTATAGAATGTTATAAACCAATGTGACTGCAATAAAAAAAAAAATATCCTGAGGGACAGTGGGAAATCAGCTACACAGATGAGTCACGTGGGAGGGATTCTGCACTGCTGCTCTGAAATCCTTGTTGCCCTAAGCCTTTCAAACATCTCTTATTTACTGATTTCTAAGGCAGTGCTATTCAGTGTAAATATAATACAAGTTACAAATGCAAGACCATATATAAGCTTTTTTTCTAGTAGCCACATTTAGAAAAGTAAAAAGAAACAGATGAAATTCATTAATGACATTAATTAATAATATATTTTATACAATCTAATATATCTAAATGTTATCAATATAAAAATTATCAGTGGGATTTTTACATTTTTTTCCCTCGTCCTTAGGCCTTGAAATCTGGTGTGTATTTTACGCTTACAACACATCTCAATTCAGAAGAGCTCTATTTCAAGTGCTCACTAGCCACATGTGGCTACCATATTGAACAACACAGGCCTAGCACACTCTATGTTACGATAATTATGAAAAGAACTTGGATTAGGATGCAACATTTTGTTGTGGCACAAATTCTGCTTCGCATCATCCCTGACATTTCCTACCCTGGTAAATGACACACCATCCACCTAGTTCCCTAGGCCAGGCTCTTGGGCGTCATCCTGACCTTCTTCGCTCCTCACGCCCAACCGCTCACCAACTCCTCCACATCTCAGTGGCTACTGCCCTGTTTTACCACCACATCTTGTCTTGCCTAATTTTTGCATTAGTCTTAGCATTAACTTTGCATGAATCTCCTCTATTCTCATCTCCTACCTCTCTGATCGTTCTGATGTTTGCTTAAAAAAAAAAAGGGCTGATTATCCCTATCTTAAACCCTTCAGTCTCTGTAGCGTTGCCTTCAAGGATCTTCATGAAGTGGTCCCAGCCTCTTTTCCAGCCCTGTCTCAACATGCCTGTTTGTAAAGCTCCAGCCACGCAGAGAGACAAGGGGCACCCAGCACACGCCGGTCTACTCTGGAGTCCGCGCCTTTGTTCCCTCTGCCACCCTTGCCTGGGATGCTGGGGACCGTTCTGATTGGTTTAACTGGTAATCTCTTCTACTGGGCTGTGAGCTCCCTAAAGATGAGATGGGTCTTGTTTGTCTTTGCGGTCAAATGCTCTACCCCTGAGCTATACCCCTGGGTCTTGTTTGTCTTTGAATATGTAACAGTGAATGTGTAACTGGAACACTGAGAACACAATGAATGAACACAAGAACAGATAGTAAAATTCCAAAGACCTCAGTCTGAGATGTGACCTCATCAATTTCTAGCTACATAGCCTCAGAGAAGTCACTCAGCCTTTCTAAACCTCAGATCCCTCACCTATATGATTTGAATTGTTAACTTGCCCTGCCAACTCCCCAAGCTTGTAAGATTGTTATATAAATTATTATATATACATCTATAAAAATTTATAAAAATATTTATAAAACATATCTATGCATAAAACATAAAATTACACATACATACAAATATGTCCATAAATGTGCGTGTGTGTTTATCTCCAGGAAAATCTCTCAAGCCTTTCCCTTTCTCCCCCCTGCTCCTCAAAAAGGCTGAGATTTTGTTAAAAAAAATGTTAATCATCACCAGTTATAAGAAGCATTAACAATCTGGAACAAAATTACAGACCATTTTCTTCAGGTCAAGAGATTTCCCAGGATAATTCTCAGCTGCAAACTGTGAACTATAAGTCAATAGGAAGTTTCAGATACAGAATCTAGTCTACGTGAAAAATACTAACTGAAGCAGAAGATGGGGGAGCTTCAACCACACGCCCCAAACCAAAAAGGTTTAGTACAGAGCCTTGTAAAACGACCCACTCAATGACACACACTGTCTTGGGATGAGCACGTTCTGGATGCTGTTAGAGACACAAACGAGAAGTTGGACCTGGCTACCTGCCCTGAGGAGTGAAGCTCTTCTTGAGAAAAGGCCCAAATAAACGAATCCTGAAATAGCTGTCAGCAGTGCCTGTGCCGTGGTCGTTCAGGGTGAAGAAAACATGCTTGGGGCCTCAGGTCTTCTAGGCAGGCTGCATGGAAGCAAGCCTTGGAAGGAAGGACAAAACGTGGATTTATGGTAAGGAAAAAAAAACCACATCACTACACTCTGTGTCAACAATGCGATACAGTGGAGTCAAACTACACACATTTCACTTACACGATTTCAACTACTTTGGGTCTCTCTTCTCTCTCTCTCTCTCTCTATACACACACATTCATAGTCTCAGTTCTTGGTTGATTCCTGTCAGGTGAGCATCTCATCACACTGAATTATGATTCTGTACTCGACTATGACCCAGCCCCTATATTTTAGCCAACTATTCTATCTGCTCAACTCAAGAAATACAAAGGTTGATCTGAGGTAATTTTGACATTATGAGATTGTTGCCTCACCTTTTAACTTTAGAACTGTCCTCCACATGCTCAACTCCAGAGCAACTGCTACTAAATTCAGACTTTCTCAACCAATTCTGATGAGGTCACTTCTCACAGTAAGGGTTTCTTAATATTTTTTTTAAAATTTATTTTTCTTCTGCTTTTTCTCTCCAAATCCCCCCAGTACATAGTTGTATATTTTGCTTGTGGGTCCTTCTAGGTGTGGCATGTGGGACGCCACCGCAGCATGGCCTGATGAGCGGTGCAGACAGGATTCGAATGAGCAAAACCCCAGGCCACCGAAGCAGAGCGTGCGAACTTAACCACTCGGCCACGGGGCCAGCCCCAGGTAAGAGTTTCTTTAAGCAACATGCCTTCAGTCATTTATATTCGTGGTCCTAACTGAGGACAAGGGCACAATCTATTAGAACCATTAGGTTTGTGCAAATCCTGTGACTCATGTTTAGGGTCAATAAGAAAAAGTGTCAAATGGACACAGCAGATTTTTCTTCCATAAAGCAAGAAAAAAAAAATCAAAACACTTAATTAAAAAGAAAATGGGGAAAAGTCTACTTTCAAGTTTTCACAGGATATTAAAAAAATACACACACTTTTCAAAAGGTAGTTAGATCCACCAGGTTTCCCCTCTCTTGCTATATAGACCTCTGAATGGCTTCTAATGGCTGGCTATACTATGAAGCCTGGGATCCTGCAAGGCTCTCGGAATGCGGTGCTCACTCATTCTTTCATATTTTTGGTTGTGAGTCCCAGTGGTCAATGAAAGGGTTTTTTTTTTTTACAGGCTTTTTTTAATTCCAAAGTTACTTTTCTTTTGGCCTCATACCTAATGTTTTATTCTCAGGACCGACACTGAAACTAGTCCCCAGGAGGAGAGGTCTTCCACGGACCCTCTCTCTGAACTGGTTCAGGGAGGCGGGTACAGGGGCTTCAGTGATGAAAAGGGATTCAAGGAGGATGAAATATTTTGCAGAATCATATGCTAATGGAAGTGCACCAACCACTAAGACCCACCGCTCACAGGAAGCATCATAAACTGGTGTGCTGATGGAAATGCAATGCTGCAAAGTAACAGCCAAATCTATTTTTCTTTTTTTCAATATGGGGCATCTTCTAAGCAGGAAATTAGAGACCCATTTGATACAATTCACAGCCTACGACAGCGGTGGAGTAAATTCCCACCCTGTCCTTCCCTTCCTTCCCTCCCTCGGCTTCCCATTATCAATCTCTCAGCAGGGTTTGGATTTCCGCATTGGCACCGACAGACAGCACTGCAGACAAGGCATTCGGCACCTCACTGCACGCTCCCGTGTCCTGTCCCACCCTCCCGCATCAGACACAGACCCCACGCGGCGGCTGCGGATGAATGTTAACTCTCTGTCACTACAACCGTAACTTCTCACTTAGGAGTTTATTTTGTGCAGATCTTCAGGAAACTTCTCTCATCTGGGGAGGTTCAGAGGAGACAGGAATTTGAGTGGAGAACTAAGCAGTCCTTTCTCTTTTGGCACCGCGTCTGCTTCCAACACCGTCTTCGGCAGCTGTGATGATGGTTGGGGCTAAACCGGTTGGGAGACAAAGACCAAGCCATCGATCACTATTATTTGGAAATCTCATCTAGCAAAGGATTTATGATCTGCTCATTTCAGAGGAGATTAAAAAAGCCCAAAGACTGAATAAAGTGTGTCTGGTGATGCATGAAAATGACATGGATTTCACAGAGGACCTGGGGCTGACTACACCCGGCTGGAAGTGCTCATCGCCATGCCAACGTGGGGAGGCTTGTCTGGGACCGCTAAGTGCCACCACTGAGAGGGAGGGGAAGAGCGGCCAGTACCCAGCATCCCGCAGGGCAGTCAGAACAGCACAGCAGTTAAGAGTGCGGCTCTGGAACAGACTGCCCGGGTTTGGAGCTAGGGGGTGGCTTACTGCATAGCTCTGTGCCTCAGTTTCCCTAGCTACTCAGAGGATTGTTATATGAATTAAATGAGTGAAGCCTTGTGCCTTGAAGCCCCTTGAATAGTACCTGACATACAGTAAATGCTACATAAATGTCTGCAAAACCAGTGGTAAGCTACCGCACAGGGTTGTGGAGATGGTTACAGGAGTTATTGTGAATAAAGCACTGAGCATAGTGCTGGGTACACAGTAGGTGCAGGAGTGTTGGCCTTTATTATTATGGATGTGGTTGCTATGACAACGACAACAATTAGTTGTGGTATTAGTATTCCCTACCGTGGCATGTCTCCCCATCCCCAGAGAGCCAGGGCTCAAGCTTATCTGTCATCGGCTGATGTCTTCACTCAGGTTGTCAGACTGGCAGCTCAAGGGTCACACGCGAACTGTGGGTACATTCGTTTTGCTGGAGCTATTTAGAAATGTTCACTAATCATACACGTTAGAAATTTCTGCAGTCACTTACAATTTTGGATTTGTGGCTTCTCTTGAAAAATCCAGAGGTCACCCCACACTGGGCCTGCACCCCTGCACGGCAGCTCCCACCTGGGGTGCGCAATGACCGCCTCTTTAGACATCTGGGGCGTACAGTACACAGCTCACCAGTCTCCCCAGGTTTACTTCATCTGCCTGGCCCTTGTAGGCACTTGTGTTTGCTGCCCCTGTCACCCTCCTAACCTATTTTAGGCCTCCAGAGGTGATATGCCCTCAGACAGATGTGTTTTTATGGCCCTGACCCCATCTGAGAATCTGGTGAATGTTAGGGGATCCCTCCCCAGGTAAAATGCACACAAAATTCATGTGCTCGCAACACAAGATAATTCTAGGAAGATTATGGACCCCCTAAAGCCCACTCAGGGAAAAGTCCCCAGCTTTAAGAGTTTATTCACAGATGAGAGACTCCACACTCTTCCTTAGATTCCTATTGTGTCTCACGTCGCTGCCAGGGGGAGAACAGGGTTAAAATGAGGTAAGTTATGCAGAGGCATACACGGAAGGACTCTGCTGAGGAAGATTAAATGCTTCGAATTGATGATAAATTTGGTGGGTCATTTGGTTTCAGTTAAATCTGACATCTTTAAAATCAAAGCACCAGATGGGCTGGCTATCTCATTTCACCTCCTAAACACTTCTTGACTCCAGCCCCTTTCCTCCATATCCCCTCACTGCCAGGGTCGCTGCTGGCCCAAATGGTACCGCTGTGAGCATCACAAAAAGGCATTCCTTTCTGAAGACGTTTCACTGCCATCTGCTGGGGGAAAGTGCTACACTAAGTACATGTGTCCACCGGGTCTGAGCTGAGAATGGCACCTCCTAGACATACGGCACTCGGCAGTGCACAGCTGCAAGGACTTCCCAGCACAACCAGAGCTGTGATGTCCCTGCGATGCACTCATCGCTAGGACAGGAGGCCGGTATCCAGACGGGACAGCCGGGAGCCGTGCTGAGGAGCTGTTACGTTGAGTTTTTAAAAACTTTTTATTTTGAACTACTTTTAGAGTTAATGAAAAGCTGCAAAAAGAGAACCAGAGAGTTTCCACATACCCCCTACCCAGACTCTCCCAAGGAGTTTTCGTTTTATGGCCATAAAAACCAGGGTTTCACGCATGATTTTTTCAAGATCTTGGCAGACAGGCATGGTGCCAGCAGCACAGAGTAAATGCCCAATATGTATTATATGTCATTATTATTATCATCTGCTAGCATCAGTGTCCTTTACTGTAAATTAAGATAATAAAAAATACCTACTGTAAGGATATTAAATCATATGTAAAGTATTTGGCGTCATGCTCGACACACAGTCACTATTCACTGTTGTTGATATTGGTGGTGACAATAACTGTCACTATTTCTGGGGTGTAATGTACTCCCCCAACCCACAGTTAGCCACAGTTGTCTAGTGCCCTGTCATCCCAGTTTTCTGGGGATACGATCGTTAGGAATCAATACTAATAACCCCAGATCCCAGGAGGTGGATGATGGTGAGCAGTTCCCAGAGGACCACACTAGGCATCCCAACGACCAGGAAATACCAGAAGCTAAGGGCAGAAGCAGCTCCGGGCTGAGGGTATGACTACGAGGGACCTTCTACTTTTGTATCCACCTGAGCATGGACCCCTGTCTGAAGCCCTGAAGTCTTACTGGTGGTTGTTGTCTTGATTTCATAAAAGAAAGGCAATTCTTTTTAAAATAAGGGAGAAAGGCTTTTTATTCTCTTTTAAGTCATCTGTCCCTGTCCAAGCCACAAGGACCAGCAGGCTCCCCGTGCAGTGAGCTGCGTGAGGTTCTCCAGAGGACAAAGGAGCAGCAGGAAAGACAGTGCCTCCTGGAACAGGCTCTGCCTCCTGGGCGTGGAGAAGACAGGCAGTGCCCACGGGAAGAGGAGCCTGGCTCTAAGGAGGGAAGACATTTAGCTAAGAGCGTTCCTCACTGCTGACAAAGCATGCGGTCGAAGCTGTTTCTTTACAGCATCTGTTTACACAAATTCTGACCAGGTGGCAAAGTCCTCCCCTCTGCTCTCAGCGACGGCAGCAGGACAGAGAACACCTGTTCTAAAAACGGGCTGATTAGCCCGAGGTTGGCACACACGGCACGGGCTTGGGGCCACACGCGGGGAGGAGAGCTGCCGCCCCGTCAGTGGCTGGCTCTACTCCTCCCTTGGCTCTAGTCCATGTCCAGTGCTAATGGGATTGATCTGCGGGCATAAATCTGAAAGACCTTGCTAGGCATGTGGGAGGTTATTCTATCCAGAACCGTTGCTGTGTGCTCTTACAGGTCTAAAGGCAAGTGTTTCTAGTAGGGGGGAGGGTGCTAGAGGGACACAATGAGCAAGATGAGCCTTGTCTTGGGGAGCGTCTCGGGGGTTACTGAAGATGACAGAATAGAATGGAAATACCATTTAATGAATGCCTTTTCTGCAAGTAATTGAGATCTACAGGATCACTTTAAACAAGTATTCAATTCAATGGGATACATGTTACATCAGTACCATCAAGAGAATGTTGTAGAAGAAAAAAGGAGGGAGCACATTAGTGAGAGAATGGATAAGTGAGGGAGTGAGGAAACCGTGGGTAGGGTTCCCAGAGGAGATGGCACTGGAGCTGGATCTTGAAGGACAAGGAGGAGCAGGTCCACGGAGGAGGAGGCAAACATTCCAGGCACCAGGAACAGCATGTGGCATGGGGCATATGGGAATGAAGCTTGAAAGAAACTGAAGGAACCAAGTGATGAGGTGAAGAGAAAACCAAATTACAATTTCGCTAATGAGTGCTGGGGAAGCTGATGATAAGCAAAGTAACTATTACCTCAAAACCTCATTTTCTTTGAGGCCAGCACATCATAGTACTTCCCATCTGGGGGCTCTTTATAAACTTAGGGTACCCCGACTTCTCAGGAATGGACCCTCAACTCAGTGGACACTCAGAAATACAAGTCAACCCACTCAGCTCTCTGAATCTCTTGGAAAGTCTAGCTCTGCATGCTCTTTGTCATTTGAAAAATTTGTTTTCTGATGAGTAAGATGCTAAAGTAGAATACTAATCTAAAAATTGTTATGGATGGATTAACGAAGAATGAATTCTATAAGTTCTTTATTCCCAATAGTCATAAAGGTCAGAGGCCAAAAAGAATGTTAGAAAAGGGTAGAATACACTCAATGTGAATACGAAATTTAACAAATAATTATAGAAAGTTAGATCTGGGAGGGGTGTTAGGCAGCCTGCACCTAACAGAACATGGCAGATGCTCTAAAGGTACTTGTTGAATGACTGAATGATCGTTCTATTTCAGTGGTTTACAAACTGTCCTCCTGGAGGTGGCTCTGGGTTCTGTAAACCCCAAAGAGTTTCTGTACAACCCTGAAGGTTTAACCTGCTCCGAGGACAAGTTTGACCCAGTGCCTGACGTACAACAGGTACTTTATAATTATTTGATAGTGAACAAATGAAGGAATAAGCACATCTATGAATGAATAGAAGGATGGAGTTGTTTGAATGTTACCGATCAAGAAATGAGAGAGTAAAATCTAGGGCCGGCCCCGTGGCCGAGTGGTTAAGTTCGCGCGCTCCGCTACAGGCGGCCCAGTGTTTCGTTGGTTTGAATCCTGGGCGCGGACATGGCGCTGCTCATCAAACCACGCTGAGGCGGCGTCCCACATGCCACAACTAGAAGGACCCACAAAGAAGAATATACAACTATGTACCGGGGGGCTTTGGGGAGAAAAAAGAAAAAAATAAAATCTTTAAAAAAAAAAAAAAAGAAATGAGAGAGTGAAATCTAAAAGGAAGAAGACGAAGACTGGATCTCATTCTTTGCTGCCCTACCTCACACTTCATCTTTGCCATATCTTGCTTTCCTTGGATCACAAGAAGCATAAAAATGATCTTTGCCTCACTTCTGAGGGGAGTGGGAAGGACAAATGTGTTAATATGCGCAAAGCTCCTGGAGTTCCTTGGAGACGGCCACCTCAGGCATTAATTTCATATAAGCTTCTTGTGAAAACACAGCTGTCGCACCTTTAACAAGTCATTTTGATGATACCTTAAATATCTTCAACTAGAACAGGGAACGGGCTATGAGGCAACACCGAAAACTGCCAACAAAACAAACGCACCTGGTCCTCAGCCTTGGACTCACTCAGGGATCAATATGCGGCTGTCACAAATTTAAGATCTTGCCCTGGGGTGTGCGGCGAAGGGCCAGGAAGTGGGCCGTCTGCCTGCACTGAGCTGAGCTGGGGGCAGGAATGCTCGATGCATCTTTCTCTGTCCATTGAAAGACCTGATTCTGAACCGAATTCCAGGAGAGAAGGTGGAAGGAAAATGAAAAGCAATGAAGATGTGACGGTAGTTTAAGTGGGTTATTCTCTTTGCAGGAAGCAATGACACCATTCAAACTATGTTTGTCATGTCAACATTGCAGACAAATGGCTCTAAGCAGAGAATGCAAATCAAGACCCCTTCAGGAAAGGGAAGTGGAATAAGAATAAAAGCTTAGTGATCTTCTTAATATTGATTGAGATCATACATCTAGATTCATCTGGATCCTAGAACTAGAAAAGCATCTTCAGTGCATAGAACCCAACAGAGAAAAGAATATCGAAAGCAATGGTTTCTACAATATTTAAAATAAGCAGAGATCAGGAGCTTAAAAAAGAATGAAACGCATCACTAAATGGGACTTGTGCCATCAGATATGCACGCTCATGAGATCTGTGTCAAAATTCTTCTGCTCAGTCACCATCCTATCAATATGCACCTGGACTTGAATATGCACTGGAAGGAATCAACACATCAGAACTAACCCAGGAGTGAGCAAAGGTAATTAAGATCGCAATTAATTGCAAGTGATTTAGAAAAGAAAACTTCGTCTACAACATCATATTTTTTATATATGAGAATGTCTGATACTTTTTAAACACACATATTTATTGAATAGTAAAGGCTATACTTGTACCTGTGCCATATTTTCAATTACACATAGGACATCAACATTTGAAAATTCCACAGTCATATCAAATTCCACATATGCAAAGCAGAACTTAAATTCTCCCCAAGATGGTTCCATTTTAATTATCTCCTTTCTGTCAGTTGGACCACCAGGCTTCTAGACTCCTACACTAGAAATCTAGGCACAATCAGTTTCTCTTCTCCTGCCTTCATCCTCCAGAACTTTGTCATCACTAGAATCCTAGAAATACCCAGATTTGAACTGGGAGGGAAGTCATTTAATTTCTGAGTCTTTTTTCCTCATTTGTTCAATGGAGAGGATAATAATCATCTACTGCCCACTGCCCACTCCCTTGTTGGCCCTCGGATGGTCCTCCACCCTCTCCCCTCCTGGGGTTTAACAGGGTCTATCGAACTTATCTGTCTGCTCAGGAGTCCAAGGTGAAGTAGCTGGAAGAGCCGCATGGGATCCTACAAAAGTTACTATACTAAACCCTGTCATTTCTTTCTTGGACTTTTTAAGCACAGTTTTCTAGAGCCCGAGGTGAAATCCCAGAACTTCTGTTGCTACGATGTGACTACGGGAAAACTCATATTTTCCAAGTGGGGACACCAGCAGTGTCCACCTCATAGAATGGCTGGGAGGCTTAAGGGCAATTTACATGGAGGACTAGCCCTGTGGCACTCAATAACGCGAGCTGCTTTTATTATTATCGTCATCCACTGTGTCCTCTCCATTCTCACCACGGTCCTTGCCCAGGCCCACTTCACAGGGGATTAATTACCACATGCATTCAACAAGTAAGAACTCTGACTAAGCCCCATCTTACACCAGGAGTACTCGGTGCTGGGTATACAAAGATAAGATAAGAAACAGTCCTCAGTCCTAAGGAAGTAAGTCTAGTGTCCAAGACAGACACATACAGGTGATTAAAATGCAAAAATGCACTGAGTTAGTGCCGGTGGGCCTTGAGCGTTTCAACAGCTAACGCTTCTTTCTCCCCGTCCAAGGTCAGAAATGAGAGAGATGTGCAACAGAGTCAGGCAGATGGAAAGCAAAGCAGCTCCTTCGTACCTAATAAAGCCAGTATTGGAGAAGGTGGCTTAGTGT
Organism: Equus quagga; assembly: GCF_021613505.1. Taxonomy (NCBI): domain Eukaryota; kingdom Metazoa; phylum Chordata; class Mammalia; order Perissodactyla; family Equidae; genus Equus; species Equus quagga. The sequence goes on along the minus strand of NC_060267.1, from coordinate 3,987,687 downwards.
GTGAGTCCAAAGGGCTGGCCAGGACATCCTGCGTCAGACGGACTCAGGCTGTCAATGTCACAAGCAGTACAAACAACCTCAGTCCCCTGCAGGAGGCCTGATCCTGCAGAATGTAAGGAATGAAGGAGTCAAGGAGCGCTGGCTCCCCAAGCCAGGGGAGAGGGAGTGGCTGAGGAGAGCAAGCTCAGTTTCTTCCCAAACTGACCAGATCCTCAGTCTACCCACTGCGAAGGTGCAAGTGAGGGGAGAGTCACGCAGCAAGGGGGCAGAAGCTTCCCTCCCCCTGCCCAAGGGACACGAGAGATACGCCGAGTACTGAAGTGGCGACGGAAGCGAGGACACAGCCCAGGCTGCAGCGGGGCTTAGGGGAAACCAGAGAGAAAGTCCTGGAGGAGTTTCAAAGGATAAGCAGGAGTCAGGAAAGTGAAGGAAGAGGGAAGGGGGAAAGCCATTGCAGGCAGAGGAAGAGCATCGGTGAAGGCAGGGATCCGAGGCATGGCATGGTGTGCGCTGGGACGACACGCAGTTTGGTGATGCTGGGGCTGGAAGCTCTGGCTGGAAGGGGAAGGCGTGAGGCTGGGGAGGCAGGCTGGACAGGGCTGGGCTTGGAGGGCCTGGTGTGCGATGTTGAGGGGAGTGGTCTTCATCAGAGGTGACAGGAGCCACGGAAGGCTTTTCATCAGGGTGTGACACAGATTTGGGTTTTAGACAGACGGCTTTGGTGGTTGCTGAGGATGCCTGGAGGGGCAACAGCAGGCTGGTTAGGATATTCAACGGCTTCCAGGGGCCTGACCTGAGACAACAGTGTCAGGAACCAAGGGGAGAGGACGGAGTTGAGACATATTTCAGAGGTATGACTGGCAGACCTTTACTGGGAGATGCTTTACTGCTGTCTGAGTCTCCCTGCCTCCAAGCTGTTGTTTTCCCAACCCATTGTGAATCCTCCACAGGCAGCCTAAGGTCCTGCCACGTGCCAGGCACCAGGCTACATGCCTGGCCTTCATGTTCACCCTCAGCTTAATCCCCATGAGGTGGGTATTAATAACTCCTGCTTGGCAGAAGAGGAAAGTAAAGTTCAGAGAGGTAAGACCAGTGGGTAGATGACGGAGTTGGAACGCATATCTAGGCTGACTCGGAAACCTGTGCAACTACCCAAAACAGCCTCTCCACCTTTCTGCTCACATTCCTATGGTTCTGCTTCCCTACTCTTACTCCCCAATGGCATCCAGAGAGCAATGTGGTCTCGCTGCTCTCCTCTGCCTCGCCCCACAGCCGCCTCTTGGCCACTGTTTACTCTGAGGCTTTTCCCTTGAGTAGCTCCTGGAAGTTCCCACTTTAATTATACAACAACACATTTTATTTTGTGAATAGGAAAGAAATCCAAACAGTAAAATTGAGACTACAGTAAGAAGTCAGTCCTTCCCCAGGTCCCTTCTCCAGAAGCACCTGTTGTTATCAGTTTATAGAATACTTCCAGGAAGATGGACAAGACATGTGGAAGCATCAGCAGCTTCACTCTTCAGGCTGCCCATAGAAGTGTCTCCACCTCCACCGTCACTGCTCCCTTCCTCCTCCAGATTCCTCCCGTTTGCTGTGGAGCAGTGACCCAGACATCAGCACATCATTAACCTCGAGTTGTTCCACACATATTAGCTTTGTCTCCTTGAAGGCAGAGGCTGTTATATACATCAGAGTGTTAGACACGCAGTAGGTGTTCAATAAATACCTGCTGATTCATTAAACCTCCTTGAGTTAACTTCACGCTAGCTTAAATGGGTATGTCACGCAAACCTTTAACAGAACCCATTCAGAAGCTTTTATGTGGTTACTTTTGTAACAGCTATCTACTTAATTGGGCATCACTCACTTTTTAGTATTCCAACTGTACAAGTAGTTGAAAAGTTTCTTAGGATGGATGCTGAGATTATAGTGAATGCAATCACTCAGAATTCTACCCCGCAAGACATTCAAGGATCATAGAGCTGGTCACGCAACACAAATTCCAACTGTACTTTGAGGAGTCAGGGTCCTAAGTGGTGGAAAACAGGGAGTACAGACTTCTCCTGCTGTACCTCAACAAGGGCACTACTTCTGCTATTTCTACCTATTTACACCAGGCTATCGACTCAGTCCGGCTACATTTAAAATTTTGACTCTATTATATTCACGATATTCCATTAAAAGGAGACCACCAAGCTCATTCAATTTATTCTTCAAGGGAATGGATCTCAGACAGTCTGTCAGGGGAAGACCCAATGCTTCTTTTCACTATGATTCAATGATGTTTTCATTTAATAATCCTCTAGAATTATGCTTTCCTCCCCTACTTTGGGATTTCTTCTGCTAAATTCACTTCTCTTTTTCTTTTGACAGTTTCTAGACATGGTTTATTTTATTTTTTATGCTTTTTGGTGAAGAAGATTGGCCCAGAGCTAACATCTGTTGACAATCTTCTTCTTTTTTTTTTTTCCTCCCCAAGCCCCAATACATAGTTGTATATCTTAGTTCTAAGTCCTTCCAGTTCTTCTATGTGGGATGCCGCCACAGAACGGCTTGACGAGAGGTGTGTAGGCCCACACTCAGAATCTGCACACATGAACCCTGGACTGCTGAAGTGGAGTGCGCGAACCCAACCACTACACCACCGGGCTGGCCCCCCAGCCATGGTTTAAATACCTAGAGTTCTGCTTTCAGACTACTAATTTTTGATTCTTATTTTTCATGACAGCAAAAGCCCTACGAAAGGGTTCATGTGTAGAGCTTGCTCTGTGCATTTTACAAGCCCAAAGAAAATTACATTTCAGAGAGGGTACATATCCAATTACTAGGAAATGAGTTATAACAAAATGGCCATAAGAGACAGTATAATAAAGACAACTTCAATTAAAAGTCACCATCATAAAGCAAAAAGGAGACACAATGCAATGCACATTAATAGCTTATTCAGACATTAAATACAGAGTGGGTGGTAGAAAAAGGAAGTTTCTTTCTCTGTAAGTTAACGAATCTTTCTATTTAACAAGACGGGGATGCAAAGTGGGAAGGGCCTCTTCCGCCATCAACAGAGAGTAGTAGCTGGAATTCAAGGAAGAAAACAACTAACTCATGGTAACCTTGTGAAAAATTATTTCGGACAGTTCTTGATAACTTCCATCAGTTTTAAAGAAACACCAGGAGAGGAAGTGCCGGTGAGCGGAAGTACACACTGACACCCTCACTCTGGTTCCGTAAATATTTATTGATCCATAACCTGTGCTGGTGAAAGAAAGACGGAGATCTTACCTTCACAGAAACTGTGGGGAGTAAACACAGTTAATTACATCACAGTGTCCTGACCTCCAGGGTGGAGCTGGCAACAGTGCTTGGAGCTCAGTGAAGGAGACCTGGCAGGCTGGAGCAGAGGTGGGAATGGAGAGCAGAGGAAGAGGCAGAAAGAGAGGAGCAGGCGAGGTTTCCGGACAGGAGCAGAGATGTGGAACCTTGACAGAGGTTGTCCTTCCTGGAGTGTGAATGCAACTCAGGAAGGCTTAAGCTTGCTGGCTGTGTTTATGCGCGTGAGTGTGAGTGTGTGTGTGTGTGTGTGTGTGCACACAAGGAGGGGAGTAGAGTTGAGGTGAAAGACCAGTAGTGACTGTCTAAGACATGTCAAAGAATCTGAACTTTATCCTGAAAGTCATGAACTTCAGAAAGGTTTTAAGCCAAAGCGGTAGCATGATCATATTTGTATTAAAAAAACAATCAGGTGGCACAAGCATGGAGGATGGATGGGAGAAGGCAAAGAGAAAGGAACGAAGATCTGCTGGGAGGCTAAGGCAATGATCCCTGTGGAAGGTAATGAGGACATCAGCAAGGACACGGTCGGTGAAGAGCAAAAGAAAGTAGATACCCGAGGACTATTAATGATAGACGATCGACAGGACAAGGGCCTATTGGATATGAGGAGAGAGGAAGAAAGAAGGACCTCGATGACAACCAGATTTCATGCTTGGGTGACTGCTGGGGGGTGGAGCCACTCACGGGACAGGAGATAAACCAGGGGAAACATTTCAAACACCACTACACAGGTATAAAATTAAGAGCATTGACTTTAAAGAAGAGCCATGGCTGGGTGATATTATGCCTATCAGACATTAAAATACATTACAAATCTAAAATAATTAAAACCGTGTAGGGGGAGAGGGAACGAGAAGTTGTTTAATAGGTACAGAGTGTCTGTTTGGGATGACGAAAAAGTGCTGGAAATGGACAGTGGTGATGGTTGCACAACGTTGTGGGTGAAATTAATGTCACTGAATTGTGCACTTAAAATGATAAAAACAAAAACCATGTGACAAACGCGTGAGAAGTACACATGTGTCAATGGGGCGAAACAGATGGAAAGTAGATCCCAGTGTACAGAAGAATGCAGTAGATGACAGAGAAAGGAGACATCAATACTGAAGAGAGAGAGGGAAAAGTTGGCTCACTCCTCCAGAAAAGCCAATGTAGACACATCACATAAACATCAAAATAAAGTCCAGTTTGATAAGCATAACATGTAAACAAAGAACACGAAATATCTAGAAAAACATTTAGGTGAATATTTGATCTATGGATAGGGAAGAACGCTCAAAGCATAAAAGCAATGGAGGAAATTACAAAGAAAAAATATCAACACATATTCATATTTAAAAAATCTTAGTGTCAAAAAAATTACAAGGTCAATCAGAATTGTAAAGAACAATGAAAAGGTCACTAACATCCAAATAGATCAACGGACTAAAGATCTGAAGAAACAGGGCAGTAAAGGGCAAATACAATAACCAATAAATATAGGAAAAACTCTTTAGCATCGCGGATAATCACAGAACTGTAAGACAGAACAACGAGCCGTGGTTTTCCTCCTTTAAGTTAAGAGTTCCCCAATGCTCACCAGCTCCCTGCAGGACACGTATGTGCCTATGAACCACTGGCAGGAGGCCAATCGGGTGACACTCGTCCAGAGAGCTCTCTGATGGCTTGTATCAAGAGCCTAAAAATGATCCCATCCCTTCACCCAGTAACTGCATTGCCTGGATCTATCCTAAAGAAATATTCAGAAATAGAGCCAAGATTTGTGCATATCATCACAGTCTCTCTTTTTTTTCCTACTGAAAAATAAAGGATTTGTTGATCCCTTTGCCTGTAAAACTTTTTCCCCTTATTCTTCTAGATAATTCCTCCTTTTCGTTCAAATCTCAACCAGTTCCCGAACCTTGACCACAGTGCTATCCATGCTATGCAATGCATCATGCTCATGATGCTGAGATTAATTGTCTTCCTCGTTCAGATGTCTGGTCCATACAGTAAGCTCCATGAAGGTCTTCTTCCCTGTGGTACACCCACCAACTGATGGAGCCTTTAATACAAAGTTCTTGTTGAGTGAATGCATGAGGGGGTGAATGATCGCTGAAGAATAGGACTGCGATCATTTTTACTTTACTGTTTTCTTTTCTCCCTAAGCTTCTTTGATGATCTTACGTGACTCTTTCATTCAGAATAATTACAATAAAAGCCATCAACCACAGCATCCTTTCATACAGCTCACCTACTGCACTAAAAGTCAATACTTTATAAACAAACTGTGAAATATTATATAGGATTTAAAAATAATAAAAACATCTGTTTCAGATTTGTTTTTAATTTTTCAGTAGGAGAAAAATGAAAACAAACTGAGCCACCTTTCAACTTGTAAGCTGGTTCCCCATGCATGAAGCTGTTCATGCCAGGTCCATCTGTCACCTTCACTCTGTCCCCAAGGTGCCGATGTTCTCAGAGACTTCCTGCATGAGAGCCTTCATGTCCTGGTTTTTAAGCTGGAGCTGCTGTTCTGAGAGCTTCCAGATGTGGCCCTTAGATTGTGAGATCTGAGGAATTATTTATCACTACTGCAGATTTACACACATATTCTGACAGGTTAAAACACACCACGTAAATAAGCAACATGGATAAAAACTTTCTTACACTCCGTCTCCAAAATCTGATTGAAAATAGCAAACACAATCTTTCTTCTCTGAGTGGCAGTGAGAGGCCTTGTGATTTTTACTGTCTCAGCCAATCAGTGATTTTAAAGAAAAAGTGTGGAAACTGTGTGCTGGCCTATTTAGAGGCACTGATAAAGTCTTTATCACCCTCTCTGAACACTTCAAATACTACTTCTCTTTTTTTATTATTACTTTTTAAAAATTTGAGTTCATAAAAGTTTACATGATTGTGAAATTCCGGTTGCACATTATTTCTTGTCTGACACCATACAGGTGCTCCCCTCCATCCTCTGTGCCCACCCCGTACCCCTCTTCCCCTGGTAACCAGTGAACTGTTTTCTTTGTCCATGTGCTTGTTTATCTTCTACATATGAGTCAAATCATCTGCTGTTTGTCTTTCTCAGTCCGGCTTATTTCACTTAGCATAATTCCCTCCAGGTCGTTCCATGTTGTTGCAAATGGGATGAATTTGTCTTTTTTTCTGGCTGAGTAGTATTCCGTTGTGTATATAATACCACATCTTCTTTATTCACCATCGGTCGATGGGCACTTGGATAGTTTCCATGTCTTGGCTATTGTGAATATGGCTGCAGTGAACATAGGGGTGCATATGTTACTTTGGGTTGTTGATTTCAAGTTGTTTGGGTCGATACCCAGTAGTGGGATAGCTGGGTTGTATGGAGTTCTATTTTTAGTTTTTTGAGGACTCTCCATACTGTTTTCCATAGCGGCTGCACCAGTCTGCATTCCCACCAGCAGTGTATGAGGGTTCCCTTCTCTCCACACCCTCTCCAACATTTGTTATTTTTAGTCTCAGTGATTGTAGCCATTTTAACAGGCATAAGGTGGTATCTTAGTGTAGTTTTGATTTGCATTTCCCTGATGATCAGTGATGTTGAACATCTTTTCATGTGTCTACTGGCCATCTGTCTTCTTTGGAAAAATGTCTGTTCACCTCCTCTGCCCATTTTTTAATCGGGCTGTTTGTTTTTTTGTTGTTCAGTTGTGTGAGTTCCTTATATATTATGGAACTTAACCCTTATCAGACATATGATTTGCAAAAATTTTCTCCCAATTGGTGGGTTGTCTTTTGGTTTTGATCCTAGTTTCCTTTGCCTTGCAGAAGCCCTTTAGTCTGATGAACTCCCATTTGTTTATTTTTTGTTGTTGTTTCCCTTGTCTGAGAAGACATTGCATTTGAAAAGAACCTTTTAAATTTGATGTCAAAGAGTGTACTACCTATATTATCTTCCAGGAGTTTTATGGTTTCAGGACTTATCTTCAAGTCTTTGATCCATTTCGAGTTTACTTTTGTGTATGGCATGAGACAATGGTGTACTTTCATTCTTTTGCACGTGGCTGTCCAGTTTTCCCAGCACCATTTATTGAAGAGACTGTCTTTTCTCCATTGTATGCTCTTGGCACCTTTGTCAAAGATTAGCTGTCCATAGATATGTGGTTTTATTTCTGGGCTTTCAGTTCTGTTCCATTGATCTGTGTGCCTGTTTTTGTACCAGTACCATCCTGTTTTGATCACTATGGTTTTGTAGCACATTTTGAAGTTAGGGATTGTGATGCCTCCAGCTTTCTTCTTTTTTCTCAGGATTGCTTTAGCAATTCAGGGTCTTTTGTTGCTCCATGTGAATTTTAGGATTCTTTGTCCTATTTCCATGAAGAATGTCATTGGGATTCTGATTGGGATTGCGTTGAATCTGTAGGTTGCTTTGGGTAATACGGACAATTTAACCATGTTTATTCTCCCAATCCATGTGCATGGAATCTTTTTCCATCTCTTTTTGTCATTATCTATTTCTTTCAATAATGCCTTATAGTTTTCATTGTAAAAATCCTTCACCTCCTTAGTTAAATTTATTCCTAGGTACTTTATTCTTTTTTTGTGTGACTGTAAATGGAATTGTATTCTTGAGTTCTCTGTAAGTTCGTTATTAGAGTACAGAAATGCAATTTATTTTTGTAAGTTGATTTTGTATCCCACAACTTTACTGTAGTTGCTAATTATTTCTAATAGTTTTCTGGTGGATTCTTTAGGATTTTCTATATATAAGATCATGTCGTCTGCAAACAGTGAGAGTTTCACCACTTCCCTCCCTATATGGATTCCTTTTATTCCTTTCTCTTGCCTAATTGCTCTGGCCAAAACCTCCAGTACTATGTTGAATAAGAGGGGTGAGAGTGGGCATCCTTGTCTTGTGCCTGTTCTCAGAGGGATGGCATTGAGTCTTCCCCACTGAGTAAGATGTTGGCTGTGGGTTTGTCATATATAGCCTTTATCATATTGAGGTGATTTCCTTCTATCCCCATTTTGTTCAGAGCTTTTATCATAAATGGCTGTTGGATCTTGTCAAATGCTTTCTCTGCATCTATTGAGGTGATCATGTGGTTTTTATTCCTCAGTTTGTTAACGTGGTGTATCACATTGATTGATTTGCAGATGTCGAATCATCCCTGTGTCCCTGGTATAAGTCCCACTTGATCATGATGTATGATCCTTTTGATATATTGCTGTATTTGGGTTGCCAATATTTTGTTGAGGATTTTTGCATCTATGTTCATCAGCGATATTGGCCTGTAGTTTTCCTTTTTTGTGTTGTCCTTGTCAGGCTTTGGTATCGGAGTGATGTTGGCCTCATAGAATGTATTAGGAAGCATTCCATCTTCCCTAATTTTTTGGAATAGCTTGAGAAGGATAGGTACTAAATCCTCTCTGAAAGTGTGGTAGAATTCCCCAGGGAAGCTGTGTGGTCCTGGGGTTTTATTCTTTGGGATGCTTTTGATTACTGTTTCAATCTCTTTCCTTGTGATTGGTCTATTCAGATTCTCTATTTCTTCTTGATTCAGCTTTGGGAGGTTGTAAGAGTCTAAGAATTTATCCATTTCCTCTAGATTGTCCATTTTGTTGGTATATAGGTTTTCATAGTATTCTCTTATAATCCATTGCATTTCTGTGGTATCTGTTGTTATTTATCCTCTTTTATTTCTAATTTTATTTATCTGAGATTTCTCTCTTTTTTTCCTTTGTGAGACTGGCTAGGAGTTTGTCAATTCTATTTATCTTCTAAGAGAACCAGCTCTTTGTTTCATTGATCCTTTCTGCTGCCTTTTTTGTTTCAATAGCATTAATTTCTGCTCAAATTTTTATTATTTCTCTCCTTCTGCTGACTTTGGGCTTTGTTTGTTCTTCTTTTTCTAATTCAATTAGGTGTAATTTGAGATTGCTTATTTTTGTTTTTTCTTGTTTGTTAAGATAAGCCTGTATTGCAATGAATTTCCTCTTAAAATGGCTTTTGCTGCACCCCATATGAGGTTACGGTATGGTATGTTTTCATTTTCATTTGTCTCCAGATATTTTTTGATTTCTCCTTTAATTTCTTCAATGATCCATTGCTCATTCAATAACATGTTGTTTAGTCTCCACATCTTTGTCCTTTTCTCAGATTTTTTCTTGTAATGAATTTCTAGCTTTATAGCATTGTGATCTTAAAAGATGCTTGTTATTATTTGAATCTTCTTAAATTTATTGAGGCTTGCCTTGTTTCCCAACATATGGTCTATTCTTGAGAATGTTCCGTGCACACTTGAGAAGAATGTATTTTCAGCTGTTTTGGGATGGAGTGTTCTATATATGTCTATTAAGTCCATCTGGTCTAACTTTTCATTTAATTCCACTGTTTCCTTGTTGATTTTTTGTCTGGATTATCTATCCATTGATGTGAGTGGAGTGTTGAGGCAAATACTACTTCTTTTAAAAAGAATAGATACTGTGAAAGTGGGAAATAAGATGGTGGCTTCCTCCTTTCTCCACCTCCTTCCTGCATTACTCCTTCTTTACAAAGTTGGAACCTGGTGAACATCCTTATAATTCAACCACTTCTAAAATTCCTTTCATTTCCTTGTAATGCTGTGTATTGAAAGCCCATGTATTTTTGCTAAAACAGTCCTCCATCAGTTTTAACATGGTACATATTATTGTTATACTACAGAATAAAAAAGAAATTACTAGTGTCATTAAAAGAAACTTTGAAATAATATACTACGCTGAATTTTAAAAAATTAGTGCTATTCAAATTATGTGTAATAATGAGTGTTAATTGAGGGTCCATCTTGCCTGCGAGAGGTTTAATAATTTTTAAAAAGAGACAGAGAAAGGCAACAAAAGCAAAAATTAAAAAGTGGGACTACATCAAACTAAAAAGCTTCTGCACGTCAAAGGAAACCACCAACAAAATGAAAAGGCAACCTATAGAATGGAGAAAATATTTACAAACCACATATCTGATAAGGAGTTAAAGCCCAAAATATACAAGGAACTAATACAACTCAATAGCAAAAGAACATCTAACTCAACTTAAAAATGAGCAAAGAACCTGAATAGACATTTTTCCAAAGAAGACATACAAATAGGTAAGAGATACATAAAAAGGTGCTCAACATTATTAATCATCAAGCAAATGGAAACCCAAACTCACACTTATTAGGATGGCTTTTGTCAAAAAGATGGGATAACAAATACTGGCAAGGATGTGGAGAAAAGGGAACCCTTGCACACTGTTGGTGGGAATGTAAACTGGTGCAGCCACTATGGAAAACAGTATGGAAGTCTTTAAGAAAGTAAAAATAGAACTACCATATGGTTCAGCAATCCCACTTCGGGGTATATATCCAAAGGAAATGAAACCACAATCTCGAAGATATATCTGTACCCCCATGTTCACTACAGCAATAGCCAAAATATGGAAACAACCTAACTGTCCATCAATGGATGAATAGATAAAGAGGATGTGGTAAATATATATGCTGTGGAATGTTATTCAGCCATGAGAAAGAAGGAAATCGTCTCATTTCTGATAACACGGATGAACACTATGGAGGACATTATGCTAAGTGAAATAAGCCCCACAGAGAAAGACAAATACTGCATGGTGTCACTTAGGTGGAATCTAAAAAGAAAAAAATGGAACTCATAGAAACAGAGAGTAGAAGTGGTTGCCAGGGGCTAGGGGGGTGGGAAAAATAGGGAGAGGTTGGTAAAAGGATACAAACTTTTAGTTCTATGATAAATAAGGTCTGAGGCTCTAGTGTATAACATGGTAACTGTAGTTGACAACACAGTATTGTATAACTGAAATTTGCTAAGAGAGTAGAATTTAAGTGTTCACACCAAAAAAAGTGGGGGGGGGGTCATAAATACGTGAGTTGAGAGAATTAATTAACTAGAAGGGGGGGATCTTTTCATAGCGTATACATATATCAAATCACCATGATGTACAATTTAAATATCTCAAAATTTTATTCGTCAAACGTACCACAATAAAGATGAAAAAAAGAGAGAAACAGAGATAACCAATGAGTATTTGAATACAATCCCTATTCTAAGAATGCTGTTAATAGTCTAAAAGGGCATATTTTCAGGATCCCCTGTTACTTCCTTTTGAATGTTAAAGGTGAACTGGTCCGCAAAACCACCAAAGCCCCAGCAGCACCAGGTCGCAGAGCACGGACCCCGCAGGCACCCAGTAGGAAGAATGTAATGATGGTGCTCATGACGCTCCTCAACATCAATACTTGATAAACAGATTTAAACATAGCTCCTTACAGAATCAAAGGTGGCAAATTGAAGGTAATTTAAAAAACCAAGAAAGAAAGTAAAAATCTAACCCGTCTAAACTTCTGTTTGTTTAAATTTTAGGCATGTGTAAATGAAAGGAGTGTTTTTTTCTCTTTGGAGGTTTTTTCTTTGTTAGGTCACCCTGAGCTAACATCTGTTGCCAATCTTCCTCTTTCTTTTTTTTTTTTTTCTTTTTCCTCCCCAAAGCCCCAGCGCATGGTTGTATATCTTAGTTGTAAGTCCTTCTAGTTCCTCTGTGTGAGCTGCTGCCACAGCATGGCTACTGACAGACAGGTGGTGAGGTTCCATCACCAGGAACCGGGCCCGGGCCACTAAGTGGAGTGTACCGAACTTTAACCATTAGGCCTTCAGGGCTGGCTCGAGAGGAGTGTTTTTTTAAGACTATTAATTCAAGGCAATGCTAAAGGTTTATAACACCAGACCTGCGCTGTTAGTTTATTTTTAACTTCTATTAGGAAATTTTAATTTGCAATGCTCAATTTCTCAGTTCAGGCTCAGGTAGGTCAATGTGAATCCCAGTTAGGATCAAACAAATTATTTCAGAAACAGAATAACAAATGAAGCCAACCCCTCAGTGATCCTCTCAGTTAACTTCTTAGCCTTCTTTTTCTTCCCAAAACTAAAGAAAAATAGCAACCACAATTATGACAGTATGTCAGGTCAAACAGTAGCCTCTGGCAGGTGGGCCCAACCCCTCTGAAGGAGTAAGAGGTGGGGATGGCAGCACTGGGGCACATATTTACTAGTGTTTACTTTGTAGCATCCTATGGAGTGGAGACATTTTTGACACTGAATCAGGGATGGGTCCTGACACCTGCCTAAGCACCAGATCGGCTAATGAACCTACTGCATCTACTTCCCCATCAATGCAGCAAAGTAAAACTAACCCCGAGGAGGGCTCTGATGCAGCCAGGGACAGGTAGAGGGGCGGGCAGCGGAAGGGCGGTGAGAAAAAGCTGCAGAGCTGCTGATGGGGTCAGGAGGCGGGCACTCCCGGACCAGCCCAGAGCCAACAGTAAGGGCTGTGCAGCATCCATGACCGGTTTCTAAAAAAAATGGATGATAACATACTTTTCACCTTAAGATTTTATAATAGTTTGAACAGTGCCTTTGATAACGATAAATCACAGATTCAAAGATACAATTTGATACAACTATATTTTATGGCTATAATATTTTTACTTCTTAATAGTCTTCTAGAGTATTAAGAGAAATTAATTTTTATGCAGCTCTCAAATATAAACATGTTTTATGTGTTCATGTAATATTCATATCTTTTTTATACTTTGTAGTAAAACAAAATTAAAACAGTATGTCAGGTAGAAGGACAGAAGAATACAGATGAATTTGGTTACGGAAATGAAAAGTCAAATACACTTGTGGTCAGTCCACAATGAAAACTCATGAAGTCAGGTTATATTTATGTTTTGATCATGAGTATATACTTAAAAACTATATGCTTATACATTTTAAAATCCACCAATTAAAGTCTATACTCTTTCTTTGAATGTCTGTCATAAACTACATTTAGTTGTGGCTGACTCCCTCTGCTGGCTAAAAATGATACTTTGTAAAAAACCCACATTTTTGTCAAGGTTTTGACAGAGAAGAGAAACACAATTGGTAAAATCTGACAAATTAAAAACATTACATGCAACAAGACTTTCACACCAGAGGGGAGTTAATACAAAAGGGAACATAATATACCATCATGAATGATAACATATCATCATGAATGAGAACAAAATGAAAAAGAGAGAAGCTCCCAGGGCATTTACTATACCGCAAAGAAAAGGAAATACTCAAAAGAAAGCATTTTGAAACAAATTTTAGAGCTTATCTAAGTATTCAGGAATCATATTTAAGGGCAAATAACTTTTTAAAAATGAATGAAAAATGAAACATCTCAGGATCTGCTCGGATCTGTGAGAAGAAACACGTTTCTTGTCCCTGTCTTTTTCAACAGTGACTGTAAGGTTTTTAAAGCATATTTATAAAAGTTCTTGATGACTCAGAAGGAGGAGCGAACACTCATGTGCTGTTGGGGAACAGACTCAGGACTCCAAATGATCTTAACAGGGTGGCACAATGGAGTGAAGAAAGTTAATCCCTTATTTGCAATCCCCAAACGGAAAGCAACAAAAACTGGAAGGTTTTTTTTTTTAACTCTTTTGGTGTCAAAACCTGACGTGAACTAACACGAGGTTATGTAAGACTTTGTTAGTCTCACTTATTGTGAATATCCATACTTTTTCACTGTGGAAGTATTAATATGCCTGCTGGGGGGGCATACATGTATTATTGATATTCTTTTTTCTTTTTTTGCTGAGGAAGATTAGCCCTGAGCTAATATCTATAACATCTATGCCAATCTTCCTCTATTTTGTACGTGATTCACCACCACAGCATGGCTGATAAGTGGTGTAGGTCCACATCCAGGATCTGAACCTGTGAGCCGAGGCCGCTGAAGTGGAGCACACTGAACTTAACCACCATACCCAGGGGCTGGCCCAGGGGGCATATTTTGAAACCTAATAGCTAACACAGGGGGCACTCCATTACCTTCTAAAGGCTGATAGTTGAAAACACATCTGCCTTGCGGATCTCTGATAAGAGATTATGAATATATAACAAATCTAAACAAAAAGGGGTAAATGTCAGTAAGCACCCACGTCCAAAAACCCAACAGCACAGGTGCAGGAGAGACACTTAATTTAATAGCAGCATATTAATAAAGGAAAATCGGCTGCTTTAGAGTGAGCTGCTATTTTTTGAACACCTACGATTTGCCCAGCCCATTGCTAGTCATTTTATAAAATAATTTTACAATGATTGTGTAAAGTAAAGTAGAACTATTACTCTCATTTTATAGATGAAAAAGCTGAGACTCAATATGGTCAAATGATGGATGCAAAGATCATGGCTATTACACAGCAGAACTAGGATTGGAGCCCAGTTCTTCCTGACTTTTCTGGAGCGCCTTTCCGACAACACTGCCATCCAAGAAAAGTTAGGAAGGGGACTTGAGTCTAAACCTCGTTGAGAATATAGGAAGGAACTGGGAAATGGTATTTTCTGGGAAAGGAGGGGTGGCGGGATTTAGAGGCACAACAGCCATCCTCAAGTATGAGACTTTTTTTTTTGAAGAGGAGGAAAATTAGCCCTGAGCTAACATCCATTGTCAATCCTCCTTTTTTGCTGAGGAAGATTGGCCCTGAGCTAATGTCTGTGCCGATCTTCCTCTGTTTCGTATGTGGGACACCTGCCACAGCACAGATTGATAAGCAGTGCGTAGGTCTGTGCCCGGAATCTGAACTGGTGAACCCCAGGCCACCAAAGCAGAGTGCACGAGCACAACCACTATGTTACTGGCCGGCCCAAGTAGGAGACCTTCACGTAGGGAAAAAATAAACTTTTTTTCTAATAGGAGCTATAGGGATTCAGAATTCAGCTCAAGAAAAGGGGGCACTTTGTAATTTTCAGACTGTGAGTTTCAGAGAGGCAGGAGTATCAGTCTGTGTTGTTCACTGACATGCCCTAAGTGCCTAGAACACAGCCTGTTAAGTAGTAGTCATTCAACAAATATTTGTTGAATGAATGAATGAATGAGCCGACAAGCAATGAGAAGTAGTGAGCCTGCTGTCAGTGGGGGCCCCTCCCAGGGCAGCCATTGCTCCTTGTACCTTCTTATCCTGCAAGTGTCGTATAACTGTTTGCTTTGTCCCCACCACTAGGGTGAGCTCTTTAAGCCAGGGATCCCTTCATCACCCCTAGCATCTAGGCCAGTGCTAGCACAGAACAGATGTTGACCAGATGCCGCCTGAGTTAACGACTATGCACATGAATGGCAGATCATGGTTACCCGGACTTGCTGTATAACACATTGCATTTGAGTAAAAAATCTTGCCTTAAAATGTGCACATAATCCCATTTCTTTATGTACAACAGAAAGGCTAGTACCTGAGACCACACTGGAAGTAGAGTTGAGTCCTAAGATTTGACCTCTTGGTCTAGAAATATAAATTTGGATAATCCAGGGCTCAGAAGTGACACCATCACCATCTAAAGACAATGCTGGTCATTATGCAGGATACTAATTCTGAACAGCTAGAACCAGACCGGGCTCTCTAAAAATGAGAGAAAAATCCAATAACCTCTATACGAATATGACTCCTCTGGGTAGATGAGGATTATAATGCAGATAATTCACGGACATAACTTTCTAGGGTTTTTTGTATAAAATTTTAATTTTAGAATGGTTTCAGATTTATAAAAAAATAATGATAATACAAAAAGTTTTAAAATACTCTACATCCAGTTTCCCCTTTTAACATCTTAGTGTGGTACATTTGTCAAATTAATGAATGAATATTGATACATTACTACTAACTAAAGCCTATGTTTTATTTAGATTTCCTTAGTTTTTATGCAAGGTCCGTTTTCTGTTCCAGGATCTCATCTGGGATAACACACGCCACTCGTTGTCCCGTCTCCTCAGGCTCCTCTCGGCTGTGACAGTTTCTCAGCGTTTCCTTGGTTTGGATGAACTTGCCAGTTTTGAGGAGCACTGGTAGGTATTTTGTAGACTGTCCTTAGTTGGGATTTGTCTCCTGTTTTTCTCCTGATTAGACTGGGGTTCTCTATGGTTGGGAGGAAGACCACAGGGTGAAGCGCCCTTCTCAGCATATCATATGAAGGATGCCTCTAGCAACATGACTTGTCACTGCTGACACCACCCGGCTTAGGGGGTGTTCGTCAGGTTTCTCTGCTGTAAAGTCTCTCTTTTTTTCCCCTTTCCATTCTGTGCCCTTTGGAAGGAAGTCACTACGTGCACACCAAACTTAAGGAGTGGGGAGTCACGTTCCCCTTTTCTAGAGTGTTTTTAAAGTAGAAAAGGGTAGAATTATGTCTTAAGAGAGAAGAGAAATAGTTCAATAAAATAAACAAAATACACTCTGCCCTTCGGGAGCTGTGGGAACTCTTAGAATAAAAACTGATCTCTTAAGGAAATAGCGGAGCTTCACTGGGAAACCGCCTATGGTTTTCCCTTTCACTGGAAACAAGCAGGTCAGCCATTACGCTTCATCCATCTTTTGCAAACATGTCTTTATTCTTGAAGGAAGTTAATATCTATTTGTTAAAACGTGTGAATGCGGTACACGGGTGTGGATGTTTCCAAACCCAATCGCTTTGTTTCCAAACCTTTATAGGAACTTTCTCGTATCTATAAACAAAATGCAGAGAAACCAATGCACTTACCTTGAGGATTTACTGTTGCTATAACCCCTGAGTTAATGACCCCGAATACAAAGAAGAAATTCAATCCACTCCCTGTGTATACACTTTGCAAGGCCTTATGATTAAAGAGAATCTTAACATAAATAATGCACGATCAATAACATAGTATGCCAAATTGCATTTAAAATATTCATGCAATTCTTTTAAAAAATAAAACCACAAATTGCAATTCAGACTGAGGCTTCTGAAGGGGAAGGAAGACAATACATGAGTAAGTCTGAACATCTCGTAAATGAATTTACAGAAGAATCTTCCATAGGATTTTGCCTTTCTGGATCACTTTAGCATAGTTTATGACAGTAGTACAAATCACAAGAGTTTCTGAAAATACTAGATAATATGGTGTGTCTGGCTCAGATATGGGAGATTTGTCTCAAACCATCTGCTGTGACTTTATAGGGGATATCTTTTCCTTCACCTTCAAACGTAGTGAGATTATTTACTAGACCAGTGTAGAAATAGCTTTGGGAACGATGTAGAACTCAGATGCGTAATCTGCTCTGGAAGCTTGTTTCTCTGATTCCTGCTTTAAGGAAGAGTGTTTTCAAAATGTTTGGTTAAAAATGTATTCAGGAGAAAAATAACGAGAACACAGGATCTCAATAAAAGGTATTCCTAAAAGCTTCCATTTAAAGCGAAAAGTGAATGCCCTCAAAATGGATTCAAAATTGATGCATCTCAGTTGTCATTAGTAAATACATGTGCCTGAGAAATATAATTTTCTAAATGCTTATACAAAAAAATTCCAGAGATTTCTAAGAATTTATGAGCATAATTAAATCATCAAGAAAGTTTTCTGAGCGCGGTAAATTTTATCTCGCCATAGATCAACAAAAGGTTTTGACATCAAGAAAATTAAATTTTCCCTAAGCCTTGAAATATATCAATAAAACAAAATTCACTGTGCTCTTAGATATTAAAAAGCCTAAAATACGCTAGCTTTAACACATATTTATATTCAACATTGAGATTTTTCTCAGTAGAATAATTGAGTTCACATTGACCCAAACCCTGGTAAATTTATATGCCTTATAAACCGAATAGCTATAAATCCAAGGGCATGAATACATAACTAATGGACAAACTAAGAAGCTACCTACCAACGACGTCCTTTTGGAATTCAGAATTGGCCTGTTTGGGTCTGCCACAGTGAGTTATCCATGAGAAGGCATGACTAATAACATTGTTAGTTCACAGACTGAGTTTGAGAACACTCAGGCAGTTATTTGCCAAGTGGCACAGAACCCTCTGAGTCACAGATCCTAAATGGGTGACTCAAATCTGGGCCATTAGTTGGTATGAACAGAAAGTTCTCAAGTGATTTTAGGACTTATATAATGGTTTTTAAAATAAATATTCATGTAAAACTACCACAACAATGAAAAATCAACTGAACTCAGTTATCTAAGAACCATACTTTTCTTTTTATGTTAGTGACAAGTTTTTAAAAAAATAAGTTTTTTAAAAATGTGGGGGGTGCTTTCAAATCTTGAAATTTAATACAATCCCATACATCTCTTGCTTAACATGCAACAAAATGTACTGTTTCCAAGCAGTCCGATTTCTGACCACAATTTATACTTTTACATTTTCAATTAACCTTGGTACCTACCAACTGGAAAAATATTTTATATTAATAAAATCATCATGCAGAAATACAGTACTTTTGGTCAAAGGAAATGGATATTATTTGTAGATAAAACCTATTAATATTCTTAAGATCCCATGAGAATTGGGAAAATAGCAGAACGTTAATTTACAGCATGAAACAAGTTAGGACACAGCACACAAGGATGCTGATTGACTTGCTGAGGTCAGAGAGCACACTGACACGACACAGGTACTCTGCTTCCGCTGGGACACCTTTCAACTTTGAACTGGAATTTTGAGGGAAGTTAAGATGGCAGTTCATCTTATATATACAGCCCAATTACATTTCTTGATTATTTGGGCATACACAAAAAGCCAAACATAAGCAAAAGGAGAGACTACAGTGATGGAGAAATGCAGTGGGTAGTAGTAACGTGTTTTCACAGACGTTGAGTTCGAACTCAGTTTTACCTCTTGCTATTTTATGAGCTGAGGTGAATCACTTAAATTCTAAGACACAGTTTCATCTTCTGTAAAATATTTGTCTTACAAGGTTCTTAGGATTAAATGAGATGATAACACAGGGAAAGTGCTTCAATCCTCAGCACCCATCCCCCAGGCCTGGCACTCGTCATCGTGAAGACAACTGAGTTTTGCTCGTTTGCCTTCACCTGTAGGTTGAGTGCTCACTGAGCGCTCTCTAGTCCCAGGACTATATCAGCAGATTATTAAGTCCAAGACAAATGGTGGCCAAAGCATGATGAATGAACACTGCATATTCAAAACATTCAAAGTACTTTCATAGACCATTTCTTTTATCTTTATTACAAGCTTCTGAAGCAGAAAAGACAGAAAATAAACAAGAAGCCTACTTTTTCTTCCACTAAAATAACCTAATAGCCTCCCATCAAAAATTTCCTTCCCTAATTTTGGTCTTTATGACAGTAACCTTCTACTTTCTTAAAGCAGGCAAGGCAGTGGCCAACCCATCGACTCACAGCCAAAGCAGAAAGTGCCCAAGAAATCGAGCAGGAATTATCTAGCAAGTGGTCCTGTCCTCAACGTACGTTTATGGATCACCTGTCATGTGCTCTTAAATTTACAATTTAAGAATGGGTGCACTAAGTGAGACTGTGGGCTGCCTAAGACTCACTGGGGTACTGGTCAAAATGCAGATTCTTGGGTTCCCCCTCAGAACAATGGAAACAGAAGTTCCAGCTGCCAGGCCCGGAAGTCAGCAAGCTTGTCTCCTGAACCCCCACTCTTGGTGCTCTCGGGGCACTGCCACGCTGCGCTGCTTGTCTGAAATACCCTGCGCGCGCCATCATCCTCCCACCTCCCCGTTCCTAGTTCTGCTCAAAGCTACCTCCTCTAGGAAACTTTCCTGATCCTCCCTGTCCCCTACAGAGCTAATTCCTTCTTTCTCTTTGTTTACCTTATACCCATCTCTATTGATGACAAACTTCCCACGCAGCTGTGTGGCTTACTGGTTTCTACATCTGCTTCTCTTACTGGTCTAGGGGCTCTGTCAACAGAAAGCAGGCCCTGCTCACCTCTGCATCCCGGTACCTGGCACGACCTGGCATGCAGTGGAGGGTCAGGAAACATTTCCTAAATTACAAATGGAAAATTGAAAAAGCTCCCGGACAGATAAAGTTGGGAATGTCCTTAGTTAGGAAGAGGCAAGAGTAAAAAAAATTGTTGAAATTCACACTGTTGCCAGTTCAGTGACCCGGCACAGTAAAATTCCCCAATGTGCAGGATTGTTTTCCAAGACACAGAATTTTATTATTATTTCAAAATGCCCTACAAGATGTCTTCAGTTGTCATTTCTAAGTTCAGGACTTGGTTTGCAACGAACATTACCGTATCCAGCATGCTACAAGAAAACTGCATGTCATGAAGTTTTATTTGATGAGCATTTGTTAAGATGACTTCTTCAAAAGTGCTACCCTTTCTATATACTGGTGAATGGTGTTCTCAGTCTTCCGGGTGGTCAAGCCAGAAAACGGAGAGTCAGCCTAAATTCTTCCCTTGCCATCCATCCAATCCATCCATCCATCCATCCATCTACCCACTTGTCGGTCAATTCAAGGTCCCACACGCTGCACTCCATAAATATCTCTTGTAGCTCTCTCCTCTTTCCTGTGCTCACTTCCGCTGCTCTAGGGCAGGACTTCACGTCTGCTTTTCCTCCTCTTCTTCAGCTCTGGCCAGTGATCCTTGTAACTCCCAGCTGAAAAACCTTCAGTTATCTTCTATTGGCAAGGGCATAAAAATCTGAACTTATCTGCAAGGTACACAGGGTCTTTTATGATCTGCCTCCCAGGCCAAATAGAAATTTGGCTCTAACTCCTCAGACAAGACCCGCTATATGACTTGGACCTTCTGGAACTTGTCATATGGTCTCGCTCCTCCTTAGACAGCTCATGCTATCCCAGTCCCTAGAACCTTCTCCTCACTTATTGCACTGACAAACTCCTACTTTATCCATTAGAGGTGAGATTAAGCGTGATTCCGACCCAGCAGCCTTCTAACCGGGGCTCGTTTGTTTGTTTTTGTGTCTGTTGAACACTTGAGGGCAGGAGCACTTCTTTCCACCTCTGTCGCCCCCTTGTCAGGAGGAGCGCGCCTGGCAGAAGGAAGATAGCGAGTAATATGGGTTGAATAAATGAATAGTCGTCTACATTGCTTATGACTAAGACTGGTCCTGCTCTGAGCAGTGCCAGAAACCATGAAAACACTGAAACATGTAACACGTGGGAACACAGGCAGAGTTATAAACCACTCAAGGAAGACGCACGAATTGCTGCTGCCTCCTTCACCCACCTCCGCTCGTCTCTCTCCTCCTCTCCTGTCCTCACTGAGTCTGCAGCGGCAGCTTTGGTGAACACACTTTAGATCTAGAAGTTCAAGAGGGGAAGAAACTGACAATTTGGAATAACTTAAGAGCGTTTTCCCACCAGAACATTCACTCAGGCCCAGTCAGCCTCGGGTACCCTCTGACCAAAAGAACTATTGCTCACCTGGCATGAATGTCCTACTCACCCGTCTATAATCCTCTCATTGATGATGCTTTTGAGGTCTATTTACACCCATTTTGTGCTAAAGAGGATTTGCTGTAGCTGATATATAAGGTCAGTTTCCTTATCTAAAAAATTATAATAACCTCCCCTTTTTCTCTGTTATAAAGTTCAAATGTGATGAAGTGAAACTACTTGTAGAAGCATAAAAAATCAAATAAATTCAATTTACTATTTTTATTCCCACCTTAAGTGAATTCATTTAATTTGTATTTTTTTCCTTAGTCGAGTTTAACTGATTTGAGGAAACAGGGTTTTTGATTAGGAGGGAAGGGATTCAGAAGTTGTGATTATTGGTTCCCCGGCCTGGCTGTTCATTAGAGGTTCCTGGAGCCATGCAGATGCCCAGGCCCACCTGTGATCTGGGAAGTGGGGGGCTCCAGGAGAGAAGCCTGGGGTACAGGCCTGTTAATAAGAGCTCCCTGGAGAACTCAGTAATCAGCTAGGTTGAAAATCTCTGTTTTGGGTTTATTTCCTTTAAGAAGGTGCTCCTTAGAAAGAAAGCTTGTGTTCAAGAACACAGACGTTTGGGCCAATGACAGACGATTAAACTCTGGATCTGGACTTGCCCAGCCATCATGGGAGCTCGACCGGAAGCGATGCCGTGGGAGAGGGGCTTATAGGAGAAGAAGAAAAGTGACAGCCTCATCAACTCCAGTCTCAACTCTCAAGACTGGAGCTTGCCCCTGAGTATGCTAAGTCAGCTATTTTAACAGTCTCCTCTCCTGACGCTGTCACAGCCAAACACACAGCCCAGGTGAGAGAATGACACAATTGCTGAAAACCTGATTACTATTTATATAACTCTGCATTTATGACAGAATATGCTCTAAGTTCCAAAAACCTTAGTCACGAGTGATCTTCAGAAACACAACTTATTCTTAAATCAGAAACCGTCTCTGTTACCCCAGAGACAGATGTCCAGTAAGTTACAGAACATACACGTTTATAACAGCCTGTCCTTATTACTAGACAGCTTATGACAGAAATTTATTTTTCTCGCATTTTGTAGACAGAGGGCAGCATGTGCAAGCCAACTGTTCAAGCAAAAACCTAGGTGCCAATTTTATAGAAAATGCTTTCTTTAAGACAGCTTTGTAATGGTCCTTTTAAACTTCAAAATACTGTTCAGTTGTTTATAGTGGGCTGACAATTTTGCTCACCATAAAAAAAATCACTACATGACCCAGGAAGGTGTGTATTTCTTCGGTTCAGAAAAATGTATGCCTTTGGTGTCACACAGCTTTGGAAAGGGCATACACACAGATGTGATGACAAGCATCATGCCAGAAAACTCAGTAGTTAAAAATGATAACTAATCCTGTCGTGCTCTGTCATTATGCAAATCTGAAAAATGTATTGCCAGAGTGATTTATGTTAGTGCAGTTGAAAGACAATTAAAAATGTAATCTTTATCAGATCATTTTAAAATCGACTCTCTACAGCTGCCTGTGCATCTCTATGGATGCACACTGAACAGTAATTGTGTTGGTCTTTTCTTTAATTATAAACGGTACTGCACTTAAATTCAATGTACCCAAGTGACAACAAAATTAAGTTAGTGGAGGGGCTGGCCTGATGGCGTAGTGGTTGAGTTTGCGCACTTCACTTTGATGGCCTGGGGTTCACAGGTTCGGATCCTGGGCACAGACTTGGCACTGCTTGTCAAGCCACGCTGTGGCAGCATCCCATGTGAAATAGAGGAAGATTGGCACAGAAGTTAGCTCAGGGCCAATCTTCCTCACACACACACACACACAAATGAAGACAGAGAACTTTCAAAGATAACGATGTAAAATCTTATTTGGTGTTCCAGAGGAAGTCTCTTTCTCAATTTTGTGTCTTGGTTATCACAGCTATTCTTGGACTAGATGATAACAAATCCATAGTTCTCTTCTGCAGGGACAACTGGTAGATGGCACCCTGTTTCCTGGGAAGATGTGTTCCTGGAGATAGGAGCACTGTCAGAATCAGAGCTACAGGATCATCCCAACACAGTTTCTATGGAGATCTGCCTCTGACATCATATTTTGGTGACTGCTCTTCAATCTTCTTCAAATTCCCTGACTAGTTTACAGCTGTTGACCCTTCCAGCTACCGTTCACACGATGGCCAATCAGTCCTCCCGGGCTGCAGTCATGTCCTTCATTAATACCAAAGGATTCCCACCCCCGCCTCCCAGGTGGCCTGCTGATTCTGTTACCAACACTAGAGAAACAGGACGAGGGAGGTTCTTCTAAGATGGTGGCCAAAGTCTTTCCCAGCTTGTTGAGGCTCAGCGCCCACTCCAATTCCCTCATTTTAACAGACGGAAAACAAAGACCCAGTGTGCTTAATATTCGGGGAAAAAAATCTTTCTAACAATTTGGAAAAAAATCTTAAAATTGAAACTAAAATTCATCTAAGCTATTTTTCTAAAAGGGAGAGTTCCAAGCTGTATTTCTTGGAACAACAGGTATTTCCATGACCAAATAAGTTGGAGAAACAGCAGGATAGACAAAGGAAGGAGATTTCCTGCCTGCAGAAATTCCCACTAATGTCCTTTGTGAATCTGTAGGAAGAGGGATGATTCATACAAATGTTTCCAATTTTTTCTCTTTTCTCATAGTCTTGAGATCTAGAAATCTGCAGAATAAATTTGGTAGACACTATTATAGAGGCTGGGAGTGACTATATAATTTATTGCCCAGTTAGGGAAATTTTTACAGTGAATGGAGATGCCATTACTACTTATGCTGGGAAAACAGGCACAAACTCAGACTGTCCTGGATGGGAGGTATGGTCACCACATAAAGGCATAAAACAAAACAAAACACTCAGAGGGCTAGATAACAGAAAGGCAGTCATAATACTGATCTCCATCTTGAAGGCTGTAACGTATAGGAAGGATGGGTATTATTCTGTGTTGCTCAGAAGGCAACA
Organism: Equus quagga; assembly: GCF_021613505.1. NCBI lineage: Eukaryota > Metazoa > Chordata > Mammalia > Perissodactyla > Equidae > Equus > Equus quagga. The sequence continues at coordinate 3,963,145 of NC_060267.1, read as the reverse complement.
ATAATGACAACAACAATAACAACAGGAGGAAGGGTAAATTACATGGGGGAGATTCTTGCACAATGCATAAAGGACCTTTCTAGCAGTCAGATTCGTCTGAAAAGGAAAGGATTCTGTTGGGAAGATGCAGCTCCTCCCTCCCTCCCTCTCAAGAGGTACCCTAACAGCTGGATGTTGACCAGTGAGGGGTGCTGTTTGAGCCAGGAGTACACGACTTCAAAGACATAACTAATGTTTCTATAATTCTATGATTTCACTACTAGGAACTTATTGTAAAACCTGGCAATATTACCACAATTCAATCCAAATAAACATGATTATTTCAAGGGTGGACTCAAAATGTCTTACAGTCCAACTTTTTCAATTAACCGTTTGCCCAAAGGCACAGGAAGAATACACTGCTGCACAAATGAGATATCGCCAAACTTGAGTAACTCAGTTTCACATAAGTGAAACCACACTGAACGCTTCACCACGAGGCCTTGGTCTCAAAGAGCCTATTGCATTTATGTAAAAATTAACGACCTGGAAATCCCCAGGGCAGAGATGTTAAAACTAAAGGATTGGGAGGTTCCGACTTAGGTACAACTTACAGGTGAACAAAATGGAGAGGAAGGAGCCTTGCAGATCACTCTAATTCAGTTTATTCACTTCCTCAAAAGCACACAGGCCTAGGGAGATAAAGCCTCTAGCCCAAAGTCAAACACTAAGTTAGGGGCAGAGCTGAAATCATAATCCAGGTATGAATCTGAGTAGGACATGTACAGAAGGTTAAAATCATTTTACCTATTCTCACATAAGAAAATAGCATATATTAACAAATTAGGGTGAATTTTCAGGCGTTGTAAGGCTCTGAGTTCTCTTATTTTATCAAAATAGGTAGTTATATATGTGGTTTTGGGAATAAATCTCTAATCCTTCTAGTTCCTAAAAAGGGAAAGTCAAAAGAAAGACAATACAGAATTAATTAATCTTATCGGCTTTTATGTCCTTTACTAATGATATATAGTAATATAGGATCAAAACTTCCCATTTACAGATGAGAAGGCAAATGACGTGACCAGGGTGAAACAGTTAAAATGTGAAGAGCTGGAATTCTACCCCCAGTCACATCACCTGAAGGCAAGCACAGCAGTATTTCCATGACGTTTGCCTCTACCCTATAATCATTTTTGTTCTGTCAAAGCCATTTTTTATATTCATTGTATTGAAGCACTTTAATCAAATCGATAAAGAAAAACCAAACAAAAAACCCTACATTTGTAGGGCCCATTTGTCTTCCAGCCTTCACTCACCCTAAACCAACCCACTGGAGCCACAGGGCTCAGGGCTCAGGCCTTGGACAGCATTCAGTCGACGTCTTTGGGAAAACAAATGAATAAATGAAAGAACATAATCAACTGAATCTCTACACATGAGAATTCTCCATCAAAAAAGAGTTTCCCACTTTCTATTTGGCTTGAGAACGCAAACAAGAAGTTCTCCACACACACCTGGCTTCGCTCTGGGTCTTCTGAGGCACACAAAGTCACACAACAGCAAGGTGTCTACGTGCAAAACAATCAGAGATGTTTCATACCAAGAAAAGGCAGGAGAAACAGAAAATCAGAAACTATCTGTGACAGCTTCAGCGCAAAGAATTCAAGCACAGCTGCCCATTTTGGGGGTCATTTTGCACACACACACCCGAAGAATAAAACATTGTGGTTCAATGAAATGAGCATTTCTTTCATTGGGTCAACGGGTTACAGATGAAGCAGTGAATGGTAGGGAAGAGATGGGTTAGGAAATGGAAATAAAATAAACCCAGAAGTGGCACCTTGTAGAAACGATCAGGTAGGAGAGCATCAAACCTTCACGCTGTAACTCCTGGACACTCCCCCAGTCCAGAATCAGAGGCTGGGCGTTGACGTAGTCCACAAAGACCTTTAGGAGACCCAGGGATTCATACTGAGAAGTGAGAGAAGATGGTTGTATGATGGGAATGGCTTTTTGGAAAGCTTGTTTTGCTTCCCCCACAGTGAGAAGTTCCTGGCATATCTGAATAGAGGAGCAGATGGGGTGCCCCAGTAGCCACAGGAACAGACCGCTGGTGTGACCTCTTCTCAGTTGGAGCCCGGGCAGAAGGGCTCAGAGGTGTTGAGCTGCACTGTGCATCGTTTCGTGGGTTTAGGTAACTGAGGCAGAGGGAAATTCTCTGCATCACAGTGCCTTGTTTCTTCATTGTCCAACACCACGTTCGCCATAGCACACCTCAGTGAAACGCGAGCCAGCCTTCAGCTCTGTTTACCTTAAAAACTGCTCTCCTGCTTCACTCGGGGGGCTGTGGTCATCTGATGTCCAAACTGGACTCCAGAGAAGGTGCTAACGACAGGCAGCCTCACTGTCTCACACTGGTGACCACGTGGTGTTCTGTACCCCGGAACCCTTCCTTCGGAAGTTACTTAGTGTTTCGATGTCCATTTGTAACTGGCACATAAACGAAGCCGCCATCACCCAGGGTTTCCAACATCACCATTTGCTGCTCTAACAAAAAACCCGGGAGCACAGAGAAACTTCGCCTGCAGAAGTGGAAGGATGCTGTCAAAGCAGAGTGCACCCAAGGGCTGACCCTGGGTCAGACGCCCGGGCGTGACAGCAGGTGTGTGGACCCCTGATGGCAACAGATGCTGCCCCATCCCGCCCACTGCACTCCTCTCCACTTTGTCACCCAAACAAACAGCTCGCCAATTGGGGATTCCTTTCAGAATGAGAGACACTTTTTATAGTATGTTTAAAAAAAAATAGAAGTAATACATAAAACATTACATAATGTAAAGGCAAAGAAACTAACAAAAATTTTTTTAAATACCCAGAAATAATCTTGGTATTATCTTTACAGTTTTTTCTACTATATATATAAACACATGCATTTTAGACTATATATATGCACACACTTATACACACAGAAAATATATATGTATATATGTTGCTTTTACAAAATGATGTTTTTCACTTAGTATATTACGAATATTTTTTAAATCACTAAATCGTACATGTATGTGAGTGTGTGTGTGTCTCTGTGTGTGTTTGAAAATTCACAGAAGCACAGAATACTACGGCTACAAAAGATGTAAGAGATCATTTATTCAAAGTTTGACTACAACCTACAGTAAAAATATATTTTACATCGCAACTCAGTACACATATTCGTCTGTATTATATACGCACACACGCTCACACACACACACAAAAGAAACAAAAGTTTCATGTAACAACACTTTCCCCATTTTGTAAAAAGAATTCTAATAATTTTTATTTTCCTTTTATTTTATTAAAAAAATTCCACACATCTATGGACAGCTTATCTTTGACAAAGGAGCTGAGGGCATACAATGGAGAAAAGAAAGTCTTTTCAACAAATGGTGCTGGGAAAACTGGAAAGCCACATGTAAAAGAATGAAAATTGACCATTCTTTTTCACCATTCACCAAAATAAACTCAAAATGGATTAAAGACCTAAAGGTGAGACCTGAAACCACAAGGCTTCTGGAAGAAAACGTAGGCAGTACACTCTTTGACATCAGTATTAAAAGGATCTTTTCGGATACCATGCCTTCTCAGAGAAGGGAAACAATAGAAAGAATAAACAAATGGGACTTCATCAGATTAAAGAGCTTCTTCAAGGCAAATGAAAACAGGATTGAAACAAAAAAACAACCCACTAACCGGGAAAAAACATTTGCAAGTCATATATCTGACAAAGGCTTAATATCCTTAATATATAAAGAACTCTCACAACTCAATCACAGAACATCAAACAACCCAATCAAAAAATGGGCTGGAGACATGCACAGACATTTCTCCAAAGAAGATATACTGATGGCCAATAGGCACATGAAAAGATGCTCATCATCGCTGATCGTCAGGGAAATGCAAATCAAAACTACACTAAGATATCACCTTACACCCATTAGAATGACAAAAATATCTAAAACTAATAGCAACAAATGTTGGAGAGATTGCGGAGAAAAAGGAACCCTCATACACTGCTGGTGGGAATGCAAACTGGTGCAGCCACTATGGAAAACAGTATGGAGATTCCTCAAAAAACTAAAAATAGAACTACCAGATGATCCAGCCATCCCACTACTGGGTATTTATCCAAAGAGCCTGAAGTCAGCAATCCCAAAAGTCCTGTGCACCCCAATGTTTATTGCAGCACTGTTTACAATAGCCAAGACGTGGAAGCAACCTAAGTGCCCATCAACAGACGAATGGATAAATAAGATGTGGTACATATATACAATGGAATACTACTCAGCTGCAAAACAGAACAAAATCATTCCATTTGCAATAACATGGATGGACCTTGAGAGAATTATGTTAAGTGAAATAAGCCAGCGAGAGAAGGATAATCTGTGTATGACTCCACTCATATGAGGAATTTAAAACTATGGACCAAGAACAGTTTAGTGGATACCAGGGGAAAGGTGGGGTGGGGGGTGGGCACAAAGGGTGAAGTGGTGCACCTACAACATGACTGACAAACATTAATGTACAATTGAAATTTCACAAGATTGTAACCTATCAATAACTCAATAAAAAAAAAAATTCCACTGACAACACCAAATGTTGGCAAGAATGCGGAACAACAGGAACTCTCGTTCACTGCTGGTGGGAATGAAAAATGATAAAGTTACTCTGGAAGAGAGCTGGGTGGTTTCTTACAAAACTAAACATATTCTTACCATATGATCCAGCAATGTAGCTGGATCCAGCACTCCTTGGTATTTACCCAAAGGAGTTGAAAACTTATGTCCACATAAGAACCTGCACATGGATGTTTATACCAGCTTTATTCATAATTGCCATAACTTGCTGAAGCAACCAAGATGTCCTTCAGTGGTGAATGGATAAAGAAACTGTGGTCCATCCAGACAGTGGGATATTAATCAGCACTAAAAAGACATGAGCTATCAAACCATGAAAAGACATGGAGGAACCTTAAATGCATATCACTAAGTGAAAGAACCCAATCTGAGAAGATCATATACTGTATGACTCCAACTATATGATATTCTGGAAAAGGCAAAGCCATTGATATAGTAAAAAGATCAGAGGTTGTCAGGGGTCAGGGTTGGGGGAGATGAATAGGCAGAGTACAGAGGACTTTCAGCGCAGTGAAAATACTCTGTATAATACTATAACGAATGGATACACGTCATTATACATTTGTCCAAACCCACTGAATGTACAAGAGCAAGAGTGAACCCTAGAGTAAACTATGGACTTCAGGTGATTATGATGTGCATTTTAACAAATGTACCAATTTGTCAATTTTAACAAATGCACCACTCTGATGCGAGATGCTGATAATGGGGATGACGATGCAAGTGTTGGGGGCAGAATGTAGACAGGATATCTCTGCACCTTTCTCTTTATTTTGATGTGATCCTAAAATGAAAAAAATCAAAATAATTAAGTAAAAAAAATGCTGGCGGAGATTTTCTGTACATTCATATCTCACTACTGGGTTGTGACCCACAGTTTGAGAACAACTAATCTAACTAAACCCCTTCTTTAAAGAACAAGAAAACTGAGGCTCAGAGAAATTAAGAGATTTCCTAAGGTCCCAGAATAAACAAATGGCATTGTCAAAGCCATGTCCAGACCTCCCTGTTCCCATGTCACACCATCTCATATCTCCTAGCCACTCTGAATCACTAACCATTGGTAGAGAGATGTGTGTGTGCGCATGTCTGTCTGTCCGCAGTGGAGGTGATGATGGGTGAGCGCACAGCACCATAAAACATATAGCAAAATGCTCAACATTTCCCATGAGAAAAATAAAATCACCATAATAGCTAATGTATGGTTCATGAGTTAATTTTCTTACACAGTTTTAAAACTTTCTAAGGTAGCAGGTCCAGTAAATTTACAACTGAATAAAGATCAAGCTATTACAGACACAAGTCAGTAGTTCGGATAACTTTACGCACTGTAGAATATGTGAGATTATCATTCTATGGGTTTACAAAATATATTGACTTTATAAACTTAAGTTACTTTATTTCTTTATCTGTAAAATGGAAATGACTCCCCTACACATCTAAAAGAATGTAAGACATAACTCCAAAACCTTTATTTCTTGTTTTGCCAATTCCAGTGCAGGCTGAGTGAGAATCCAGGTTGGCTGTACTCCAGGTAGGAACTCCATGACCCAGGCTGCTCCCAGTCTTGTCACACCCCATCTCCACCTGTGGCTTCTAGGTCAACACAGCAGGAGAAGAAGAGCAGGAGGGTGACAGGCTGGCTCTCAAATGCACTGGCCCAGGAACATGACAACAGTAGCTATTCACAGCTCACTGTCTCGATGCAGTTACTGGCCCTACCCAACTGCAAGGGAGCCAGAAAACGTGGGGGAGCATAAGGATATGCCATGAGCCATAAACGTCTCTCCTCCTCAGGGAGTGACGCCAAAATTGTTAGAAACCAACTAACTATAATGAGCATATCCTCAGCTTCACTAGTATAAAACTGCAGTGCCCAACATATCATCATGATTAGTGTTTCTGTTTTTCAAACTGTGATCTGGGGGCATGAACAATAAATTTTTAAAAGCTTAAGCACCTACTTACAATTGGCTTGACCTCCAACAACCAATGAAGCAGCCTGTCATGGAGCTATAATATTTTATGTCCACCGAGGCCCCAAAGTATATTGCAATTGTACAGAGAACTACACTCTGTTGAGCAGGGTATTTTTAGCGCAGTTCTCAGAGCATCACTGAGCTGGAAGGGTCCGAGGCAGTAAACTTAGCCACTATCTTCATTCTGTCCATTAAGAAAAATCAGCTGGATCCTAAAATGAAGTGACACCAGCTACCAGAAGCAAAAGCAGATTTCCTCAAGAGACCCAACGTGCCCTTCAGGATACTGGCTGGTAGCCTGGCACTTAGAATTAGTTAAATACATATAGTATGTAGTTTGGTTTAACTGATCAACCTATGTAGTATGTAATACTATAAAATGCAAAAAATCTCTCTTTCTAAAGACTATAAAAATAAGGAATTCTCTAACACACAGCTCAAACCTCTCAAAGTACATATACTCCTTTTGAATCTTACTCCATTTAGATCTTAGAGTCAGAATTAGATGATTCTGTGCTTGTGTGAGTGCACGCATGTGCACACATGCACAGATGTGCGTATGGTGGGTGTCAGAGAACGCACACATCAATGGTCTGGTAGAACGAACTATGGCTTCTAATATGTCAGTTTCCTGTGACAGGATTACAGATCTGCATCCTTTGCCATGTGACTTTGCGATGCGTCTCAGCAGAATAGGTGGGGTAGATATCTCTGCCTCGTTGACTTTGGCCAGTGGAATCTGGCAGAAGCGACAGAATGACAGTTCTGAGGTGAGGCCTCCCCCGACCTGCCACTAGAAGAATATGAACCAGGAAGCTGCCAGTTGCAGAATGAGAGGCACGGAGCAGATCTGAACCTGGTCCACATCAGAAGCAAAGCTGTCTCAGGCCTCCCACAGACCCAGGAGTGAGAAAAATAAGAGGAGGTTTTGGTAAGTGCGGAGATTTTGGGGTTGTCTGTTAGGCTGTGTTAATGGAGAAAAACTTCAACTGACACAAATGTGGAAAATGCAGAAACAGAATCTTTTTCTTTTATTTATTTTCAAAACTACTTTTACAAATTCTCCATTATTTAAACACATACCCTCTTGAAAGAAGGCAGAAAAAGAAGAGAAATGCATGGAAGTTAAGGATGGTAGTCTTACGAAGATCTATAAGATGAAATGTAGCAGCTGAGATAGATGAAATGGGCATAGAAATATGCAAATAAATCTCAGTTTTTATCACAGTGCTGTCCTTGATGATGCTAACTCTTGACCTAAGTTGAGTCCTCGAATTCAGAAGGTTAATTAATACTTAAAGATGTTAAGAGTTTATAGAAGAGACTAGGTACTCAGAAGAGAAAAACACCACAACAGACACACCACCAAAGACCAAAGATCCACCTCAAAGGTTGACATGTTACAAAAATGAAACAGAGGAAGATAATTCAGATTTTAATGTAGCTCATATTCTACAACCTATAAAAACTTTCTCACGTTGCTTTTAATTTTTAGGATTACGTTTGGCTATGAGTGACAATCTAAATTAATAGTGGCTTAAACAGAGGATGATTTCTTCTCTCTCATAAAAGAGTTCAGAGGAATAAATGCAGGGCTGGCACGGCTCATCACAATGCCACTGGCGCAGGATCTTTCCACCTTCTTGCTCTACCATTATCAACACATTTCCCCCTTCAGCCCTGTGATGGCTTCCTGATCTCCAGCCATCACATTCATATTCAGGAAACAGAGCAGAGGAAAAGATCAAGACCCTGCCCCCTCTCTGAAGGGTACTTCCCAGTCACTCCATGTTACACCTCAGCTCATGTCATAGTAGCCAGAGCTTAGAGTCACAAGGAGCTTTAAAGGAAGGAGCCCAGGTGAAAAACTGGGTGTTTCACTGTTAAAGAAGAAGGAGGAGGAAGAAAGAAGAAGGAAGAATTAGGGGACCAGGAGCCTCTCTACACTTTTCACTGCGTCGAGAGTGTAACATGTAGGCCAGGAACAAGCAATCCTTCCACAGCCTGCCCTAAATCGCTGTGGCAAGTGAGAGAAGAAACTCAGAAATAAAACAGCAGCGTTTCACTCTGAGATCTAAACAAAACGCTAGGAACATCAGCTCGCAGATTTCCAGCACACGTAAAACTAAGGTGCCATCTATAAACTTTCCTGCCTCCCTCCCTCCCTTCCTTAGTGCTGATTAAAATCCAAAATCCAGTAATCTTTAACATTATCCAAAACATCTCACCAGTCAGATCAAAAAGGGTTGGTGTGTCAAAAGTGGATAAAGAAAGCTTCGTTCACAAGGATCTAACGTAAAACACAGTAGTATAGTTGATAACACTACATTGTATAATCGAAATTTGCTAAGAATAGAATTTATATGTTCCCACCAAAAAAAAAAAAAGATAAATATGTGAGATGATAGATGAGTTAGATAACTAGATGGGGAAATCCTTTCACAATATATACATATATCAAATTGCCTTGATGTATATGTTAAATATCTTATAATTTTATATGTCAATTATATCTCAATAAAGCTCGAAAAAAGAAGGCTTTCTTCAAACAAAATGTGTTAATCTTGATCGCTAGCATTAATGGTCTAAATTTGATAAAAAAGAGGCACATATTATCTTTTATATTCTGATATTTAACTTTATCCAGAAAGTTTTAGTTAACAGTAAAGATAAACCATGTTGAAATTAATCTTTTATTGCATATAGAATATTCATTTTGAATGTGCATAATTATCTATGTATATTATATGCAGGGTTTTTCCAATAAAGAGTATATGGCTTAACAGTAAAGATAAGATAAAGACAACAGCACCTAGTGAACACTCCCTATGTGCCAGGCACCATGCTGTGCACCTGACATTCCTTATTCCATTTAATTCCTTTTGCAAAAATACACCTAGAAGGAGAGAGAAGGAAAGACTATCTTCCAACTTACAGAATAGACTCTTGAAATGGTCGAGTCATTAGCTCATGGTCAGACGCTACTCAACGACGGACGATGAGACCATGATACGAATTTAAGTCTCTCTGACTATAAGAGTCAAGCTTAACCTCTGCGTTATCACAGCACACATCTTAAGGAAAATGGTATGCATTTCTGAGATAACTGGAAAATTACATATTTGACTTTACTTTTATACTTTGTCTTATCATCATCTTCTAGTTAAACGAATATTCAGAAAATTTCGTCTCTAATTCACCACAAAACCAATGGCCAGCAGAGTGACTCATATAAAATAGCCCCTCAACAGTGGTAGAATGAGTGAATGAAATGTGAAATTATTACACTTACTAGTAGTTCTGTTTTTAATCCACTTTCCAATACATTTATACCACATTAATGTTTTTTGGCTTACAATAACACTTAAAAATCACAAACACTTCCCAACATCATATACAATTCCACCACTCTGAATTTCTATTATGCAATATCATCTATCACTAATGGCTAGCTGTGGTTTTAGAATACTGCAAATTATTTCATAAATAGCTACAACTCTAAATGTTGCAATATTCAAACTATGTGTATATAGTTTACTGAAACATTCTAGAAGCAAGAACAATGATTGGAAAAGGCAGTATTTATGATCGTATTTACAATTTCTGTTACCAACTTAAAGATCAACAGCAATCTCCTGATTTTAAAACAGTTATAATTATCTGTCCAAAAAAAGCTCTAATTTCAAAAATATATGTGAACTACACATCTCTTTCCCAAAAATAGCTTACCCGAAGAAGACACAAATTGTTAACCTAAAATATGCTTGTTCATGACAGCAAGGTGGAGACCCTAGCTGAAAGCTGGCCCAAGAGAAAGATGCCAAGAGGGTCACCTACCAAGAGGATACTTCTCTCATGCGTGGGGTTTCCTGCGCCTGTTGTGCAAGGGGGAAGGTCAGAGCACAGCACTGAGCTGGTCTGCAAAGAACGTGGATTCTTATTTCGAATTTTCGAAAGATTTGTATATCACTTCTATTTCTCTATGTGCTTTGGGTTGCCCTACTGTTACGGAAATTTTACATAAAAATAGAATATTCTCTACTCTCAGGAAGAAAAGGCACTAAGTAAATGTGGAAAGCATGATTATCAATTTTAAAATCACAGCTGTTTTTATCCTTGTTGGTTAAATAACACAGGGAGACTGTGAGCCCCTTTGCTAGCTCTGGGGTCATAAAGAGCCCGTGAGGTCTTCTACACACAGTTATGTTTTCTTAGGGAGATCTCATTAGATATTTTCTCTGCTGGTGGGTTTCATTATTTTAAGGAGAACCATTCAACTGCCAAAGAAGGAAAGAATAGATTCTACAAATTAAAGCAAAACAGAAATAAATAGAATATAAAAGAAGAGACATCTTTATTATAATTGTCATCTAAAAAGATTAAAAATGAGAAACATCTTTGGACTATCATTAAGCTAGTACTGTAACACACTGGACTCAGAAGAGCCTTTAAATTTCTCATGTCATAAAGATGATGCTAGCCATTTGGAGTTTTCCACGTCTTAAATTTAGTCTTAGGGATTGTCACTTGAGTGCTATTTTGGATAAGAAATTTCACTGTTAAGTAGTACACTGCCCAATTAGATCTGTTTATGGCCATTTACAAAATATCTGCCTTATTTAATCACTGGAATCCCAAGTAAACATATGGGAACATGACTACTTGTCACCTAGAAATTCACCTGCGTGAACAAACACTGATGGAACATTACTTTGTGCCAGAGACTACGGTAGACAAGAAAAGAATTAGGTCCTAATAAAACACACTGGAGAGTTGCACAACAATGTGAACATACTTAATTCCACCAACCTGCACACTTACAAATGGGCAAATGGCAAATTTTACGTGCTGTATATTTTACCACAATTTAAAAAATCCTTGAGCAAATTCTTCACATTGGAGCACCTCCAACGGACCAAGGCGGCCAGTAACCGAGGCAGGGCCTGTTTGTAGTAGAGCACGAAAGGGACCAAGGACCCCACTTTTAGCTTCTTAAACAAATACGTGCTGGATTTCTGGTTTATAAGAAATTTGCTTTAATTCAAAGGGTTGAGAAATGTAACATGGATGAAAATTAAACATTGTTTTTGGCTGGTACCCAAAGCGTCATGTCCAAATGGCCAACTATTCAATAATTTCAAACACTAAGGTAACATGAAGATGATACTTAAAAAAAAGAATATTTGATGATTCCAAAAGTCATTAAGGATAGGGCTGGGGCTAAATTTTATCCTGAAGAAGAGTAATTTTGCTATCAACAGGAAAAAAAATGCAGCTTTCTGATTATTTATATGCTGAATAAATAAGTCTTTACTGTGGGAAGACCGCACACCCTGGAGAGAGGGAATCTGCTATTTATGTTTGTTTTTATACCTTGCCAGTTGTGGCACAGACTGCCCACTGCCAAACCAACAGTAACTCTCTTCTTCTTCCTTAATACAGAACACTGATTTTTCGGAGAGACGGCAATATATTCAGCTGATTAATTATGTTTTCCAGGTGACTAAGTTCTGGCTAAAAAGATGTGAGTGGAAGTTTCTGGATAGGCCTTCTGGGGAAAACTCCTTTAAGAAGGCTGACTTAGCTGGGATATGAGCCTATCCCCTTATCCTTTTTCCTCCTTGGGACTTAGATGAGATGGCTGAAGCTCTGGCAGCTGTTTTGGGGCCCTCAGGAAACAACCCCATGATAAGGATATCCAAGCAGGAAAAATGGAAGATGCCTGGATCCCATCAGAGGTGGTAGCATCATCACATGTGGACCCCCAACCCCTAAAATTCTCATCACAGGAGAAAAATAATCAACTAATTTTTTAAAGCCACTATCTCTGGATCTTTATAACTAGCAGCTGTATACAATTTGTAACTAAGCCTTGAGGAATAAAATGGCTATGACATCCCACCGAAAGAAGACAGCCCTCTTCAAATTTTAACCAAAATGTCTTGTAGGATTTTAACCTCGCTGCACAATAGGCAAACACCTGATTCTAGGGACACTTAAAGGAGAGAGAGCAGCTCCTTTCACGACATTTCAGAGCTAAGAGAGCTGAAGGCTGCGGCCCCGCCCCGCAGGGCATCCCTCTGAACACAGTCGCTGACCGCTCTGCGCCGGGACAGCGGTGGTTTTCCACATAAGCTGCAACGAGGAGTGGCACAAGCAGACGTGGCCGGCACAGCAGAGCAGCAGGAAGCAGAGCTGCTTGCTTTGTAAATCCTGCGATCCGAATGGCGCATGTGTAGGCCCTTGGAGGTCTAGTGTAATAAAATTCCTATTTTAATTACAGGCGCATACTTAAAGTGCTATCATGACGGTTGTGTCAGCAATTACTTTTTTACAACCTTATTTTCCAGAGAATAATAAAAATGTGTCTGGGACTGATGCCTCGGCCTGCAAGGTGGCCTTCAGCTCTCCATCTACAGGCCTCTTCTTGCTTGTGACGCACTGGAAGAGGGCCTGAGCTGTGCTTCCTGGAAACTGTGAAAGAGGAAATTCTAAATGAACAGACCTTCAAATTACCGTGCCTGCGATTGTCTGAATATTCAGGTCTGTGACCTGTCGGGGTGATGGCTGCTGTCATCTTTCAGGATGACAACTGTGGTTTCCATGGTAACAAAGGCTCAAAATGATTAGTGCTTCAGAATTCAAACCACCTCTGTGAGCTGTACCTCAAAGAGGGAAACCAGAGTCAGGAAGCAGAAGTATTCATTTTCCTGGAACAGAGATCTATGGTGGAACGATTTGCAAGGAACAAAATAAGCAAGAGATTGAAAAAAGGGATTGCCTGAGATCAGTGGGAGAGGAAAATCACTTCAGAAGTGGGACTCTCCACAGATGGATGGGAATAAACACAAGTTTTGCGAATGGTGGAAAAAGAGTGGTGAAAGCACAGCAAAAAGGCAACATGGGGAGATTTGTTATTAGAGAGAAGTATCGGAGAAGAACTGAGGTTGAAAGATGAGTGAGATCGCATCTTAAGACTGACAGTATATTGAAGGCTGCATGTTATGACGAGCTTCAATTATAATAACAACAAGAAGAAGTGTAACTAACATGACAACTAAAACTTATGGAGCATTCACTGTGGACAGGCCCTTTGAGAACATTTTTACATGTATGAACTCATTTAACACCAATGACAACCCTCTGAGGGAGGTACTTTCATTATTTCCATTTCACGGATGTGGAAACTGGAGCAAAGAAATGTTCAAATACTTGCCCTCGGAGCAGTGATGCCAGCAAGAGGCGGGGCCTTCTGTGTCCCTCTTCATCCTACTTAAAGGAGCCTGCCTGTCCCAGATGGTGGGAATCTGTTAATAGTAAGCTTTGCTATAACAGACTTCCACGGTGTCATGAAAGAATGATAAGCAGGTTTGAAGAGACTCATACAGAAATTAAAAGTCACATGTGCGTAATGTGGAAATAAGAATTTTCCAAGGCATGGAGAAAAGATTGGGAAGATGAAAGAATTTTGAAGTAAAGAAAAGTTATTGGAACAGAGTCACTGAGGGAGACTGCAGAATCAATAATAAAGTCTCAGGAACCCAGTAACAGTGGTGACGGGGAGCCTGGCAGGATAACAAGCCCAGAGTCCAGACATAAATTCCTGCCTCGCTTCACGTTGCCTGGAGTCATTCTAAAGCTCCTTTACGATAAAAGGGAGAATCTGATCAAAGTTGGTAGGAAGATAAAAAGTTTAAGTGGCAGCAGGAGAAAAAAAAAGGAATAGAGGTGACAAGAGGAGAAAACCTGAAAAGCAAGGTGGCAGGAAGGGGGAAGTAAGCTGTCAGGGGACAGGAACTGTCAAGAAGTTGTCAGAAAACAGCCCCGATAGGGAGGGCTGCAGGAAGAGGGGTGATCGATCGGCGGTGGGACCTTCGGACACAAATGCTGCCGTGATGGAGACAAATCTTTTCATAATCCTGCTTCTTATCAACTTCAGCCTGAGCCCACCCTCCAGGGAATACGCCTCAGCATTGAGGATACGACACAGTTAAATAAGAGGAATCTAGAGACAGACACGCAACGCGGCACCCACGAAAAGGACGGAGAAGGTGAAGACATGTTCTAAATATTTGAAGTGATACTTACCTGCTGCCAAAAATCCCTGGGGAGACAAGCTACATGAAAAACTTACAGAGATACTGGGAAAGAGGTTTGCTAGGTAGATGAATTAGTGTCATAAAGACACATTGAAATTAGACCAGATCCATTATAGCATTTTCTGGGAAAGAAGTCTTCAAACTGAATACATATTGGTGCTGACTTTGGCATTTGGTTGCTTTGCAAGTCTTTTTATTGTTGTTAAAATACTAACATCCTAACATGCACGAAGATCGACAATTATTCATTTGGAATTTTCAGGTACAGCTGCAAAGCGTCAGGGAAGACTCATGTTTAAAAGTTGACCATGTTCCTGTGAGCACCTCGGTCAGTTAAATAAAGCACAGAGCTAAACAGGCCACTTTTGTCCACTTTTGCACCAGAACGGTACTAAGTCACGACCCCGAGCTGCACAAGGGTTGCAGTTCGCTGTGACTGCCTGCCTTTTTTTTCTCCCGGTTCTGCAAATCGTCCTCTGTGTCACCTCTAGTGATCCTCAGGATACCCTCTGCCTGTGTCTTTTACACACTCTCACCTCACAAAATCACCTCATTATTCCTTCCCTCTCTAGTCTTTCCAGCATAACTTCTACCTCCCTTCAACCTAGTATCCCTTTGAGATTATTTTTAAAAGCTAACAATACTGCCACATCTCTTTGCTCTGTCTTGGTCCTATTTCTTAACTCTTTTGTCCATTCCTTAACAAACATTTCATCACTGCCCACCATGTGTCAGATGCCGTGCTAGGCATTCAGGACACCACAAGGAGCAGAGCAGATGGATTTTATGCCCTCATGGTGTAGAAATTCTCGTTGAGAAGGCAGACACTAAACAGGTGATTATTTAATAAGGTCGTGATGCTGTACTACAAAGAAGAAGGGCAGAATGCCACAGGAGCATTTAACAGAGCTGGTCAGCTCAAGGAAATCAAGAAAGTTTCACTTGGGAAAAAGGGCAGGAGAAAGGAAGGGGTGGGGCGCCCATTTCTGGGACCCAGGACCCCTTGGCTGGCAGGTCTCAAGGCAGAGAGAAGCAGAGATGTTTGAGGACTGGAAAGAAGGACAAAGATGGACTGAGAGGGGGCAGGGCAGGAGAAGAGCTGGCGAGGCAAGCAGGGCTCACATGAGAGCTTTGTAAGTGTAAGATTTGATTTTTTAATTTGAAGAGCAATGTGAAGCCACTGGAGGATTTTAAGCGGGAAGGTGATAAATGCCCTAATAAATGCCCTTGATGTTTCTCCTACTGCAATAACATAAGGGTGTTAAACTGTTTCTGGCTAGAAGCTTACTTTCCCACGTTGCCTCTCCACTCCTGCTCCACACCCACCTTCCCAATTCCTCCTTTACACATTCAGTGTCCTTCTGTCCTTTGTTTGGTTCAGAAGTTCCTCAGGAACTTTGATCCTTGACCAAGAGAGCCTTAGATATTTGTTCACAGATTGACATGATTAGCAAGTCAGCATGTTTTACAGTGACTACAAACACAGGGTCTACCATTTGCTTGGGCCATGATAAAGTTCTGGGCCAAAAGGATCATGATATTGAAGAAGTACATTGTCTATCATAACACCTGCCAACAAGAGAACCAAGATTGAGAAGTTGCTATTGTTAGTGCTGTTGAGTCAATTCTGACTCCTAGTGACCGTGTGGACAGGAGAATGGACCCCTGCCTTGTCTTTCTGGGCCATCCTCTCCCTTTCCGGCACTGTATCAGACAATGCTCTGCTGCTATTCACACGGTTTTTATGGCCAATTTTTTCTGAAGTGGGCGGTCAGATCCTTATTCCTAGTCTGTCTAGTCTGGAAGCTCTGCCTAAACCTGTCCACCATGGGGGACCCTGCTGGTATTTGAAATCTTGATGGTATAGCTTTCAGCATCACAGCAGCACAAAGCTGCCCCGGTATGACAACCAAGAGATGGGTGGTGTGGTTCCCTGACTGGGAAATGAACCCAGGCCACAGTGGTGAGAGCACCAGATCTAACCCAACTACCAGGGCTGGCTAAAATCAGTAAGTAGATAACAGTAATTATTATTAACATCTACTGAGTACTTAGAGATATGTCAAGTACTCTAGGTTGATATCTAATCTAAACCTCACAGAACTCCTGAGAGGTGGATCTTGTAATTTCTCTCCATTTTACAGATGACTAGACTGAGCCTTAGAAAAGCACAATAATTTGCATCAAGGCACAGAGAGTGGATGATGGAGCCAGGAGCCTACTCTGCAGTAATTTACTACCTGCTGGGGTTCTGCGCATCTCACGAGAAGAGGCCTTATCTTTTAAAGGAATCTTGGGCTTCAAGTCCCATACGCCAGTTAAAGCTGTACTGAGGGTTTCCACACTTTCCGTGCTACCCAAGTTTGCCACTGACGACTGGGGTTACCACGGCTTGACTACTTCTCCCTATCAGGTCTTTTCCTAGGTAGGGGTCATTTAGTAGTCTCCTCTCCAAACTCCTTTTCCAGTCTGTGAACCCAGCCTCATGTCAGGTTCTGGATCTTAGGCAAGAGAGATTTAAGGAAGAATACTGGATTAATTTTGTTCTTTAAGGGAAAATCACCACCAAGCTAATCTTGCTACAAGTTTGTTGAGGCTCGGTCCTCAGAACTAGCCTCTACCCATTACTGGGGCCCCACCTTCTTCATACATGAAGTCTGGTAGACAGATTGCTCTACCCCAGTAGCAAGCCCAGTATTCCTAGGACTGGGATCCTCCCCTTTCCAGCTCTCCTCTGCAGTCCTGATCCTAGTATTTTCTGTAGGCTCTTCTAACAGACACTCCAGAAGTGAAGTGAGTAGATCTTCAAATATTGCCAGCGTCAAGAAGCCTGAGGGCTGAGCGTGCTCTAGGGGTCCATGTCCTTGTTACAGTGCCACGTATGTTGGATCCCTGATGATGAATATAAGTCTATTTGTTGCCATCATCTTTGATTGCCCTTCCTTTCCCCACCTCCACTCTATAATTGGAAAGATCTAACCCCAGCTCATGTTTCTCTCAGTTGGTTCTACCCATCTGAGTTGAACTGGGTCATCCCAGCCCTGTCAATGTCTATGAGGTATAAGTGATACAAATGACAGTGTCAGGACCAATATAAGGTTCCTGATTCAACAAAGGGATGTTAGGACCGGAGTCACCCCAGCCTCTCACCCAGAACCTGAATTGTGGCCAGCAATAATTTCTGGCTCCTGGTCCAGGGCATAGAAGGGTTGAAACTAGAGTTCTAATGCCAAGAGTGCTTTTAACTCATTAAAGATTTTGTAAGAATCACTCAACCTTCTGTTGATTCATCCCATTAGAAGAATCCAGGGCCAAAATATGGAGAGGTAAGTGACAAAAGTGTTTTCACAATCAAAATCATACCTATAAGACTAGTTAATATTTACTGAACCCTAATATGCCAGACACTGATAAATGCTTTGGATAATTACCTCATTTAATTCACACAATAATCCAATGAGTAGTTATTATAATTACCTGAATAATATATTTGAGAAAAATTAGGCTTGGAGAGATTAACTAACTTGCCTAAGATCACAGAGCTAAGACATGAGAGAATTCGGAACCAACCAAAGCCCTCATTCTCAATCCTGGATGGAAGGGTTCATATTTTCTCTCAGAATAGCCAGATACACTGAAGACATGGACATGGACATGTATGTTTTAAATGTATGCAAATTTAAACTCCAAAGTTAGAAATGCAATTAAAGAAAAACATCCAATTTGATGGAGCCTTCTCGAATCTATGAGAAAGGGGCTTGGTGGTGAAGAATGATGTTCAGAAAAACAGCTCCCCTCTCGTTAACAACTGTTCATAGTTCTCTTTTTCAAAGACTCAACATTTCCTACTAACAGAAATAAAAAAGAATTATTCCGAATCAATTTATTCTCCCAGCTGCTTTTTGTGTAGTGTATCTATCAATAATGAAAATTTGACAGGACATTTTACTTAAGAAGTACTTAAAAATCCTTTATTTCAGTGGATTGTCTCCAGAGCCTGTCCATAAAAATAATTCTCCAATTATACTGCTCATTCTCTTTACTCCTATCTACCTCCTATTTTAAAATTAAAATTTCCAAAACAGATAAAACAACTACCAAAAAAAAAAGTAAAAAATTCACAGGGAACATGTCAGGAGAAAGTAAAATCAGTCACATAAGAAAGTTAACTAGGGTTGAAATGCCAAAGATCGAAGATAGTCATACTAACGCGGGGCAAGGCTAGACCAAGAGAAACAGAATGTGAGCCACATATGAAATTTTAAATTTTCTGGAGTCATTTAAAAAAATAGGTGAAATTAATTTTAATAACATTTTATTTAACCCAATATATCAAAACTATTTCAACAAGTAACCAATCTAAAAGTTAAGATTATATATATGCTATATAGCATATAATCACACATATGCTAAGACTTGGGATCTGGTATGCATTTTTCACTTACAGCTCATCTCGATTTGGACGAACCACATTTCAAGTACTCTAGAGCACATGTAGCTAGTGTATCTTCCCTTTGATTTATAAGGGCCGCCAGCTTTCCGGAGGCTTACCACCGAAAATTCCATAAAGGGTTTCCTCCATGAGAGGTCTGATCTTTCTCTCCGACATTAACCATCCTGCTCCATCTGCATTTTTACTGAAAGCCTCCTCAACTCATCTTTTCTTTCAAAGAAGTTGGGATATTTGTTACAAATGAACTACTAATAAAACAGTCTCCTCAGGAAAAACTGAGAGCGGGGAGGATGGAGAGACGAGACAGAGAGAACAGAGTCCAAGGAAAAACTGACCCCAGACAGAAGGTTCACTTGAAATAGTCAAGAAACTGGCAGGAAGTTGCCCAAAGGAGCGATGCGGCCCAGAAGGGTGTCCTGACACAACCCCAAGCCCTCTGGACTTAAAAGACGTTATCACAGGGAGGTCACTAGAAAGTGAAGAAAGACAACCATAGCATTTCCAAGCTCACCTGAAGAAAGGTGAGCTGGAAATGAGGGGATGAACAGATGTGCACTACTTGGATCAGGTGGATCTGTGGTCATGTCTGGTGTATCACACCAGACACACTTTCCTCAGAAAAATACCAAAATACTGCATTGTCAAGTCGCTTCAAGGGAGAGATGGACTGGGAAAGAGAAGGCAGTAACCCCGAGGAAAGGGCTGCTTTTCCCCAGATGATAATAAGAGAGCACAGGCTGAGAGAAGCCAAGGCAGACACAACATGACGAGGCAAGAAAAAACAAAGACTGTCAGTCCAATTCATTATCTATATTTTGATAATTAAAAATAATAGTTAATTCAAGGCAGTTAATGACTAGCAAAAGTAGGGGGTAAAACAGTCAACTTCGGATAAAATTCAGATCGAAAAAAGAGCAGCGCACCTTTCTGTGAACAGAACATTAACATCTAGGTGATGAAGAACCTTTTCAGCATACTATGGTGCCGCAGCCTTTCCGGATCAGAATTTGCAAATAAATAGGCCAGGAAGAGATATCTCCTCAAGGCTAACAAGCAGCTCTTGAAAACCCACGGGAACAGTGACGGTAGACGTGAAAAAGTGAAATGAGAAGTGAACTGTCGGAAGCTAGAATGCAGGGGCTGCATCTTATTCCCCTAATATTCACCCCAGTGCTTAGTGTCACGCTGGCACACAGCAGGTACTCCTTAAACATTTGTTGAAAATATTGAGGGACAATGGCCACAGCTGTGGGTTACTAGTAGATATATTTCTATGCCCAAAAACGTTGGGGTAGAAAAATGCTGAAAACCACTGCCCTGGCGGCAACCTCCCCAAAGTGGGAGGGTTAAGACTGAGTGGTACCAGGAGTCCTGCTGTGATCTGAGCAGGTGGAGTGACCAGAAGGAACTTGATTAAGAATCCCAATCAGAGGAGGGGTCACGAAGAAGAACCCCATCAGAAGCCAAGTTCTGACTGATCTAACCAAATCCACGGATCAGGAGCCAGGGACCCGGGAGAAGTCAATACATGAGCCAGTAGGCAACAGCACCATGCTCTCTCTCCATTGGGGCAAGTTGAGTAAATGAGATCTATAATGTGTGCAGTCATTTTTCGTAACGAGCCACTTGACCTTTACTAGGGCTTAGAAGGAGCTTGTCCTGGAGTGTCTAGGAGGTTGTGCAAGCCCACCAGAGTATGGGATAACAAGGAGGGGAAAGAAAGTTAACATTCTATAATCAAACCAGACTAATAGTGGCAAGATCAGTGGGCCAACAAATTAATCTCTCTCCTATGGAAAATCATCAGTTCCCAATGGATTACCACAAAGGCCATGGGTACGGAAAGTCTGCAATCTTCGTGGAGGGCCTTTTCTCCATTACAGGTTAAGTGGAAAGGGGCGAATTCTCATCACCAGGAGCCTCCTTAACTTTCGGTTAAAAATACAGACACTACAGCTGCACAGACTTGCTTGCCCTTACCTGTGACAACAGTTATTTCTTTCTCAGGTGCCCTCAGTGCTTTTCCATTGTGTCCTGTGTCATAATTAAAACGTTATCTTCATTCCATGAGCATGCTCCCTAGAGATCTTCCTAGCTCCTATCCTTCCAGGTGGTGGCAGCGGAAAGTTACTGAAGTAAGTGGCATAGCAAATTAATATGCAAACAAACAAATACACACATGAAAACATTAAAAATGAAAGAATTTAAACATTGCTTAACACTAATCTTACCTCATGGCCCTCTTTCCCCTTCCTTCCTCACCATTTACCAAGGTCACCCTCTATTCCTGAAAAAAATGGTCCATTCCTTTAAGAAAAGCCTTCCGCTTCCTCGTCATGCCTTCTCCAATCATTTAATTCTTTCTGTAACACACAGACTACCCCTTTTGGGTGACTGGTGCCCGAGAGATAATAAAAAGCATAGGGCCCCATCTCTCTCCTATATAGATTTTTTTGCTGAGTTTCTGGTTCCTCTTGCTCCCAGACTGCTCAGGGGGATTCCTGCTGTCCCATCTGTCTTCCTGGGTTTGGGTGCTACTGTGCATTCTGACCTCCAAGATTTGTCTGAAGGAGAGTCCCTGACTGTGAAGCAGTCCGCTCTGGTCTGTTAAGGTCATTGCAGACCTCAATGTTGACCCTTCATTCCCAGGCCCCTCCAGAGGCCTGGCCCCCACCCTGTGCATCTCCCATCTTTGCACCTTAGCCCCGCCCCTGGTGCTTCAGCTCAGCACCCGATTCCGCATACACCACCCAGTACCACTCAGACTCTGGTACTATTTAAAGGTTATTTTCCCCCATCCTTTGAGTAACTCATCCATCATAATTTAGTTTCATACACAGAAATCCTACCCAATTATATTATAAACACTTCTATTAGTACTGCTGACAATTACTAAATTCATAATAATGTATGGCTATATATCACCAGCAGGAGATTAATGAGTTGGGTTTCCAGTTCTAACAAAGTCATTTTGGTCCTGTAAAAAGCAAAAGTAGGAAGCACTGCATTGCAGGGGCCACTTGAATGTCAGGGACAAAGCATTTCATGCACCACCTGACAGCTGTAACTGAAAGGACGGCTCCATCACATGAGGTCCACAGACAGTGAGGAACATCCAAAGTGTCTATCGCTCCAGGTGGCAAAGCTGCCAAATTACCTCTACAGGAAGCCTGCCTGCAACATATACAAACCAGTCAGTAAAAAGGACTGCAGTTTTACAGAATCAGCATTCAGCAATAGGCAGAAAACCCAGCAGAAAACATACAAATGACTTATAGATCATTTATATAAAGAACAGAAAGACCTCATTGGTTTGGCCAAGACAGCAGACAAATTAAAGCTGAGGAAGGGCAAGTTACGTGGAGTAAATGATAAATTAGGAGTCACACCGAGTAAATGATCAGGAAAAACAGGCTGATCAATAAATGCACTCATTCACTCATCATTTATTCTGTGCCCAGTAGGGCCCAGGTATTGCACCAGGAGTTACAGAAACAAAGACAAACAAGAGAATGCTTTTGTTCTTGAGGAGTTCGCATTCTAGAACTAAGACAAACACATGAGTAAAACACTGTAATAGATGGTAAGTGCTACAGTAGAATCACGCAGAGCCCTTTCCAGAGCCGAGAGAAGTGACAACTGCATGGAGCAGGTGGAAGTAACCTTTGAATCGTGTCTTAAAAAGAAGTAAGACTTGACACACACAGAGAGGTACAGAGACATTTCAAAGTGTAAGAAAAGGGGAGAAATGACAAAGAAAGGAGGTAAAGCTAATAAAGTGCAATGAAAAGGACAGTTAGGAGCAAGACATGGGGCATCCCAGAAGCCACGAGGGGAGAGATGCTCAGCAATCACAGTGTGGGCAGCAGGCTAAGCAGCAGCATAGCCAGGCCATGAGATGCCAGGCTCCATCACCCAACCACATGCAGTCAGAGACACGGGGTCCCTCGGCTGCTGCAGAGTATACTGAAAGCTTAAAGTTTAAGAAGGGTAAATTTATTCATTGAAGTTAGTTCTCACATGTATGAGCTTAGAATATTTCACAAAATAAACATCGTATGAAGGACCAGTCCAGCTATGAGAAAAGACAAATTCTGCACTAGCAGGATTTGCTGTCTATCACGTCTATTGAGTTAAAAAAAAGAGAAAAGGGAAGGAAACATCAGAAACCTTGTTGCTTGAAAAACAAAATAATGCTGCTGAGAGAAGAGCATAGAAGAGAAATGAATCTCAGTGAGAGGAAGTAAAAGAAAATTTAGAAATGGAAGAGCATCCAGAAAACCACTTATTCCCATAACTTGTCGTGAACACATTGGGTATTTTATAGCCTTCTTCCTCAAAATGTAGTTCTTGGACCAGCAGCATCAGCTTCACCTAGAAGTTTGTTAGAAATGCAGAATCTTGGGCTGCACGCCAGATCTGCTGACTCAGAATCTGTAGTTTATCAAGATCCCCAGGTGACTCATGTGCATACTGACGTTGGAGAAGCATTGTTTTATAGAACGGGGGAAGTTGTCCATGCTACAAAGAAGGCATGGAAGCTATTGCTAAGCCCTTCTCCACCTCTGGTCCTCAGCGCCCTCTTGTTGTTCTCTCAATTGAAATCCTGCAGGCATGTCAGACACTTCCTAGAATGCCTCATAATACTTGCATTACCTACATGCCTCCGTCATTGTGACTGAGCTTAATAGGTACTAAGAGAAAAAGAATATGATTATCTCATTAAAGTAATATCTCACACACTAAGGTGTGAAAGGCTGACTGAATTGACATTCTCAGCAAGCACTGACATTTTAAGGGTATTTGTTAATCCAAATGGATTTCTAATTGGTCTACAGGATAGAGTTATTTTTGAGCTGGGAAGGCTTCCAGATATATATTGTCCTGGTCTACTGCAAGCCACTGCTGGCAGAACAATAAATGATTAGAATCCACTTATGGGCCAAACAGAGTTAGAATAAATTAAGCCATATTCTTCTGAGTTAGGGAAATAATACCGATGACAGCTAAGCAGACTAGCTCAGATTAAATTACATATTATGATAAACAAAAAAGCATGGACAGATAGAACAGTAAATTGGATTCAGGATTAGAAAAATTGAGAGAATTCATTTAGGGAGATGTTGAAAAGAAGTAAACTGAGAAGGAAATTATCAAATTATATACTTTATAGTAAAAAATAAACTTTAAGATGACCCCTAGAAAGAATATAAGGGATAAAAAAAAAAGCTGAGTAAATAGAAGAAATACAGTAAATAGAAAATACAGATTGGTTGGCTATATAAACTATTTAAAAAGTGAAACTAGAGAAAAAAAGGCGTGGGGGAGATAGCGAACGAAGGCATTTCTAACTGGAATAACAGTCACAGCATTACTGCCTACAGGATCCAAGAGGCAGCTGTGGGCGTGAAAAGAACGTCCGTCAGTAGAAGCTTCTAAAATCAGGCAAGCTAAATGTTCTTGACATGGGCCCCAAATTTCAATTATTTATGATAAACGTGAAGCAAACAAGCATTTCTTTCTATACTTTCTCACTGGGTGATTAAACAGATAGGTAAGGCTCCAGAGAAAAATAAAAGAGTTTCAAAAGGAATTTTATTTTTGGAGAATAGAGCAAGGAAAATTGTGGGGCTAGCAAACAAAAGAAAAGCTATATAGGTAAAATGCTGCCTAGATTTGAGCAAAAGCTTATACACAGCAAGAGTCGAGTTACTTAACCTTTCTGAGACTTCATCTCTCAATCTGAAAAATGGGTTTAACAATACCTACTTTTGTTTTTTAGGGTTGTCTCAAGGACTTGGTGAAAAGTCTAAATAGTCTCATTCAGAAACACTCAATAAATGTTTGGTCTTTTAATTCTGAAGAGAATGAAATATGGGTTACACTAACATTTTGAATATAATAAACTGTGATTCATATTCAATAAAAGTTCAAAAATTATAAAAAAGAGAAGGGATATACACATATTTATGTAAATATATAATATAGGTACATGTAAATACTCGCCTCTTGGCTATATATATATATATATATGTTTTCGATTGCATTCTTATCCTACAACCTCTCCACATTCTAAGCCACCAACATCAATTAGTCACATTAGGACTCTAGGCTAGACTGCCTGGGTGCAAATCTCGGCATCACCATTTTTAAAGGTTCAATCTTAGGAGACCTATTTAACGCTGTGCTGTTTCCTCATCTATGAAATAAAGCTACCAGTAATCCCTGAATCTCACACGTTTCCCACAGCATTTGTTCTTGCCTGGCTGCCTTTTAACTCTCCCTACTTCACTGGCAGCAGCACATTCCTTTTCCTCCTGGATGTTGATGGATGTATCCCAAAGTTCCACCAGTAACCAAAAACAAGGTTGTATTGAGAACGCGGTGTGCCTAGCAGCCGTAGGATCTGAGAGTCTCACGCTCCAGTTCTATCTCTGTTGTGCAGAAAATTAAAATTTCTCTGCTTCACAATGTCCAGTGGCCAGCCCTGAGCCCACAAATGTGCTGCTGTCTCTTGGCTGTGTGGACTTTCCATGCGGTTTTTCCTACCCAGATGCTCCTGGGTCTTTTGATATTCTTTGCTTTTGCTACAATTTGTTTGCTAATACCATTTTTAAAGTACTTTTTAAAAATTACATGGATAAGTCCTGCATTCTATAAAATATTTATACTGAATAGAAGTGTATCCACCCCCAAACGTGACCACTTTTGTAGACTTTATATGTATAAACCCCAGACTTTTCACTATGCATACATTGTAGATGGATGGATGGATGGATGGAGGGAGAGATAGACAGACAGATAGATAGATAGATAGATAGATAGATAGATCACTACTGTAACATTAATACCTAGAGCAGGGCTAAAATTTAGCAGACTCAATAAACATTTGTTCAGTAAATTCATTACCATGCCAAACGGATCCGAGACTGCTAGCTCCCACTAGTACCCATTCCTCCCTTTCTCCCCTTCGTTTACAGAAGCCCTTTCATCTGGGTGTAGCCATTATAATATTTAATTACACGTTTGTCTCCCTCCCTCATTAGAATATAAGCTACTCAAGAACAAAAACCGTCTCCTTCAACCTCATTTTCATAATTCCTCACACAACATCTGGCACATATTGGCATAGAGTAAATGGTGAATGAACGCTCCATTTATTGATCCACCAGTTTTCCATGTTGTTTAGTCAGTAGAAGTTATGAAAGAAACAAACACAGATCTCAATGACCCTTACCTTGTCAATCACCCCAGACAATTCGCCTTTTCTCAGGCATATATTAGGCAATGGTGCATCTATGGGAAAATTGATGAGGTTATCCCTGTTCTCTGAATGAATTTTCTGTAAGGTATTCGTATATTTTCTGCTGTGTTTTACTGACTCTCCCTAAACGCCGATTTGACAAAGCTATAATCCTTCTTACTGACTTGTATATAGTAGTCAGGCTTCCTGTGGAGGTAATTTGGCCGTTTCGCCCCCTGAGGTAAGTGGCGCTGACTTCATTTTCCAGCCTTCCCTGCGGCAACTAGACGTGGGCAGAACCAACGTGTGTACCTTCTGAACTCCCCTCCCTGCCTTTCGCCCTTCCTGTTGATAAAATGCAGATATAGTGGTGGTGAGACACCTTGCATGAAGACAGTGCCCTGGGGATGACAGAGAAGCAGGATAGGAGAATCCTGGGTCCCTGTCGCCATGGACCGCTTATGCCCAGATGGGTATGTGAGAGAAAAACAAATTTCTACCTTAGTTAATGTCTTAACTAACATAAAAGCAGATCATCTTCTCGGGTTACCTCTCTCACACGCCTATCATTTCTCAGCAGATAGCCAAGGACCAGTAGAGGTATTTCATGTGGATTCCACCACCCTTACAAAGTCGGCCCACAAACCCGAGACACGACATTCCAAAGTCGATGGTGTACACCAGAGTCTGTTCGTGCCTTTTTCTTCTCTCCTACTGGGGCAGAGATTATATTAGCTTGCTTTCTTTTGCCCAGAACTGTCAAATCAGGTGAATTCCATCAGTCTCCCCAGGGTTTGGGGAGACTTCTACAACAGGACGTGGCATGAATTAAAGAACCGGCTTTATTAGGAAAATGTGTACAAGCCAAGGGTCCCCTGGATTCTTTCATCATCCCACAGAGAAGCACACTGGGGCCGGGTGCTGCTGTGCCCACAGTTTGGGTCTGAGTTCCAGTGGAGGAATCCTATTTCTTGGTCTGCCTCCATTTTATAGGGCAAGCACAGGAAGCAGCCTCATCAGTGCTCAATGCCAGACAGCCATTATGTAGGGTGCCAGCTGTTTATATGAACAGTTTATAGGAAAGCCAGGCATCTGGATGCTACAGCCCAGCCATCAAGGGGAGGAAGCCACAGGTCCTACGGGAAGCTGACCTTAGATGTAACCTCACCCACTGGGAGAAGGAGGCAACCCCTCCTCCTCCACCTTGTCCCATCTCGCTATTGTCCAGTCAACCCAGAGTCAACAGGGTCAGCCCAGCGCTGACACTCCCTGTACAATTCTGAGGACATATAGCTGCTTTTGAATAACAACTTGAAGTAAGTTCTTTTAAATCAGATCAGAGTGCCAAAAACTCTACAGATAGCAGAAGGAATACAATCCTAAAATCCGTCTTAAATGAGACAGACTCACAGCAACACCATTTGACAGAATAAGCAAGAGACTTGTGAAATAGGGGTTAAGTCACCAAACTACAGATATCAAAGAGAATTGAAAATAAATTCTTTACGTGTGATCATTAAAACAGCATAGGCAATGAACGGTAATGCATCTCCTAAAGTAACAGGAAGAGTAATTTAAACTAATAAAGGCTAAAATATGCTAAGGTTGCCATAATTTTATTCTCTTTCATCTTCAGGTATTTATTAGAGTGGTCTGCTTTTGGGAGAGTAGCATTGATTAAAATAAGGTTTTAAGTTGAGATGAAAATACTACCTAAGTGAGAAACTGAGAAAGAATTATGGATGCAGCCTGTGGAATGCTCCAGAGTTCTGATTACCAGACTTTGCGGCAGGGACACCGGAGTGGTGTCCTCAGCTGTGCTCTGCATTCCCTCACAGAGCCGTTTCACCCCAACACCTCTAGCTGTGAGGGAGAAGAAAAGAGAATTGAAAAATAAAAGATGAGGAAAACTAAAACTCACAGTGGAGGCAGGTGAGGAGGGAAGCTGGGAGAGACGTGACGTCATGGATGCGCCAAAGCACGGAGACGAGAAACAATCAACGTAACTGGAAACTCCTCTCGTCCACGCCCGCACTCTGGACCCGCCCGAACCCCCAACCTAGTCCACACACTTCAGAGATTAAAGGTACAGGAATATTCAGGATTGTTTCTTCCAGAAGGGCAGGCGGAGCCCCGGGAGCAACGACTGAGTGCCGGGTTCAGTGTATTCCACTTCTGGCTAGAAAGTCACCTCCTCCAGGGGGTCTTCTCGCCCAACAGGGTGGGCGCCTCCAGGCCAGGAGTGAGCATTCGAACTCCTGTGACCGGCTCGGAGCCACTAGATTCAGGGTGCTGCTTTCACTAACTCCAATGAGAAACAATCCAGTCTGTTTAGTCACAATGAATAGATTTACACTGTGAACCAAATTTATCTCACTTATAAACTTGGCCAATTTACTTATAATCTGAAAGTGCTGACAACACGTGTCACCAGCTTAAAGTCTCCATTATGGTCCCGTGGTGGGAAAGGAAATCCACAGGGACTGAAATAACTCTGTTGCGATCTCCAGCGAGAGCAGAGCACAGAGCCATAACAAGTAACTCTCCATGAGGTGAGCCGGTCACAAATCCAGACGCCAACACAACAGGCACAGAGACCCTCGGTCCTCGTCCTCAGTGGCAGGCCCTCAGTTGTTCAACAAGTCACTAATGAAAATGCTTCTTGGAGAGAGAAAATATCTACCCATATCATAACCCCTAACAAAGTCTGACAGAAGATTTTATTATGGTTAGAAGCTTCCATCTAAGAGACAACCGAAACTGTGGTTATGAGGACCGTGGCATGGAACGGACCAAGTGGACCGCCTGGAGTGTGGAGTATTTTTATCAAACACCTGCACGGTCCTTCATCCAGGAGTCCCGTTACTCCAGCATGTGTAGGGACTCTAAATTCACGCGTATATTTTAAATGTTTTCTAGTTTGAGACAAAGTGACATTT
Organism: Equus quagga; assembly: GCF_021613505.1. NCBI lineage: Eukaryota > Metazoa > Chordata > Mammalia > Perissodactyla > Equidae > Equus > Equus quagga. Next base: position 3,933,780 of record NC_060267.1, on the reverse strand, counting down.
AATTTTATAGTAAATTAAACCAAACATGTTCTGATACAGAACTAACTAGAGTACACTCAAAAATATCATAAAAGCTTTCCAAGGACAAGCATTATTTTGTTTATCTGAGATCTTAAATACCTAGAGAACAAGGGCTTGTTCTCACTATTACGTCCAGCTCAAAGTCTGGTACACCAGGGCAATTAGCATATTTGATGCGATGATACAATTCAGATGTCCCTTAGGTGCCACTCAGTACGAACTGCTCAATTATTCAGTTATTGTACCATGGGCTAGTGACACTGCTTTCTTGTACCTCTTTAAATAAAAGCCATTCAGCTAATTAATTAAACACTGAAGGAGCACTTTTCTCCCTCAGCGGTCAAGGAAAACTAGGGAAGTACACGAAGTGTGAGTGCGGCCCTTAGATTCAGGAAGATTGCAATCTTACTGAAAAAACCAAGCCTGCATTTTTAAAAACTGCATTATCAAAATACAATGCCTCAGATCTGAATAATAAATATAATATCTATTTCAAAAATAAATTTCAGCCCAGCACATCAGTTGATTAATATTTACTTGTAATGTTAGAGTAACAATGGGAGACTACAGCTCTAAGACTGGTGGAAACTTCTCAGGGAGGCAGTTATGACCTTTGACAATCTGGCCATGAACTGCCTTCCTCATATTATTTCTCACTGACCCCTCCCTGCCCACAAGGCTGTGCACTTGAGCCAACATGGACTGCTCCCTCCTTCCTGAACTTTCGCATCACTGTTTTCCGTGCTTTTCTCTGCTGTTCACACTGCTATCCAATCTTACTTCTCCATGTAAAAAAATCTCCCTGTAGCAAGGTTACTGGCACTTGCTAATATCTGTGTTTTCCTCTTCTGTTTGTGCAGATAGCTAAAACACATTTTCCGTCTCCCTCGCAGGTAGACATGGCCATATATCTGAGTCCCAGAAAACAATGTGAATGGAAGTGATGGGGGCCACTTCTTGGTCTGCCCAGAAAGACTTTCATCCGCAGAGACCCCATTCCTAAGCCCTGAAAGAAGCAAAGCCAAGGTCCAGGGCCCCCCAGTCACTCTGTGAGGCAGAGCCGCCTTCCACCACTGCTGACCCGCTCTGCTCCGGGCTGTTGGCCTGTGACAGGAGTGAGAATAAATCTCCTAGTGCATGAAGCCGCCAAGATCTGGGAGTCGACCTGCTCCAGCAGCTGGCGTTGTTTACCTAACAAGTATGCCTACTTAACTTCTGGTCATAGATCAAAGATTCCTCCTCTGCAAAGGCTTCTCCACCCCCTGGAGCAGAATTAATCACCCTCTTCATTGTCTTTCCAGAGCATTTATCATGTGTATTTATTATTTATTGCTGTCTAATTCTTCCACTAGCTTGTGAGCCCCCTGAGGGTAGATACTGTGAATCCTTGACACCTAGCTCACGGTAGGTACTCAACGGATGTTTATTGAAAGTTCTTGAATGATTGATGACATCTGAGAAAGTTGTATTAATTTACCAGAATGCTTATATGTGAATTTGATTTAGAACACAAAGGAAAACACTTTTTTTTTTTGGTTGGTGACAAAACACTACTGTTGGATCCAGCAATGTATTCAACTTACCCTTGAGCGCCATGCCGAAACAGGAACGTTTCTTTGGATAAACATGGTTCATTTATTCCTCACCCCTTTCTATGCTTAGCAATGCGAATCATCCAACCCAACGACCATAAATGCATTTCCTCTTACTCTGACTGTTAACAGCCCCTGAGGGTTTAAGTGACAACTTGCTGGTAAATAATTGTGATCTGTTGCAATTTTTGAGAAGAGTTTTATTTTTCCTTTTGACAAAGAAAACAGATTGTTGGAAGGATATCTCTGGTATTCACTCAAGAGTCATCTGGCCACACATAATTAAAAGGGGGGGGTCTGCAAAATAAATATTAATGTGAAACCGAAAATACGCAAAGGTTTGATTTATAGTCTGTAATATCAAAAATTGAAAGAAAGCCCATACATTTCTGAGTTGATAAGTATTATGTGCCTGCCTCTCTCCCCAGGCTGCATTATCACACTGCAGGATTCCTTGGGGATTATAGACGGGATGTACACACTCACACACATGCACACACAGAATGCAATTGGACTAAATCTATGGTTTAACTAATGAAAGAGACAAAATATTATATTTCCATGCAGTTTCTACGGCTCTCAAGACTCCTGGCAAGGGCAGATGTTGTCACTATACTGCCCACTCAGGGTGGGGTCCCATGGGATCTAGAAGCACAATTCGTCCTAAACCACCGCCCTTTAAAACTCAGGGTTTACATCATCACTCCAGAAGAAATAAGGCTAACAAGGAGTTCTCTTCATTCTCAAACCAACATCAGCCTGAGGCGGCCCATCTTCATATAGATGAAATGGGACACCGAGAGCAGAAAGCAGTGGTGAGCGAAAGGTCCAGACGCCCCTAAAAATAACCCTACAGGCCAGCATTTGGGGAAGCCCCTCTCCCGGGGTCTGCCTGCCTCGTTCTGATGTCCTTTTATCCAGTCTGCTGCCATATGGTTTGGTCTGAGGGCTGTGATCAAAAATCGATTTCTCTACACTTAAAACTATGCCACCATTTCCCAAGAGGTGAACAGTATAATTTTCACATTTTCTAAATGTGAAATATTTTTTCTTTTTTCTCTTTATTTTTTTGAGGAAGATTAGCCCTGAGCTAACATCTCCTGCCAACCCTCCTCTTTTTGCTGAGGAAGACTGGCCCTGAGCTATCATCTGTGCCCATCCTCCTCTACTTTATATGTGGGACACCTGCCACAGCATGGCTTGCCAAGTGGTGCCATGTCCACACCGGGGATCTGAACTGGCGAACCCCGGGCTGCCCAAGCAGAACGTGTGCACTTAAGTGCTGCGCCACCGGGCCGGCCCCCTAAATGTGAAATATTTTTAAATGTCACTACATTTAATTTTTTTTCTAGGAAATATTGGCTGATCTGACTTCCCAAACATAGTGTTGATTCTACTAAAACAAAAGAAAGTTGGGCCAAAAGAAAACGTAAGGGAACTTGTGATGTTTATCAGGAAATTTTCCTTAAAAAAAAGCTCAGAGTAGCAATTGAGAACATAATGGCCAGCATGAGGTTTGCTAATATTTAGAACATTAAGAAGGTTATGAAAAATCAAGATGGTCATATTTTTTAGAAATGTGAAATATTTTGAAACTGCTCTCTCTCATTGTATTATGTGATAAATAAGTAACGAGGATAAGTAACCAGGCCTCACTTTATTTCCAAAGGCAAAGAGGGCAAAGAATGTGGGCAAGAATCTCACAGCCACGCCCTGCATCCAGCCAAGGACTGATGAACAGTGGCTTCTGATATGAGGCACATCGACCAACAGCAATGCTCTTCTGTTATTAAAAAAGAAAAAACGAAGAAGGTAGAGTGCAGTGGCAATTATCTCCTTAAGATGAAAAGGGATCCCGTGGCCCATCTTCAGACCCACCTGGCCAGGCTTCCTCCCACCTAGGAAACTCAGTTTTCACCACCAGCTTCACTCGCCTTAGGAATGTTGAATGTTCCCATAAGGCTGCTGCTGGGCAGCGGGGCCCATCAGTCACCCACCTGGAGTTTCTGGCTTCTCCTGCTACTTACGGATGTGGGAGCTGGCATCCCACACAACAGCTGGAGAGTTGTAGCTACATAATGCAACCTGGAAACATGGGGGAGTTACTTTCCAAGCGGCAAACTCCCACCTTTGGGAGCTGGGAGGGAGCTGGGAGCTACGGCCCTTGTCTCCCTCCTACGCCCTGTTCAGAGGCATGGTTCTTTCTTCCAGCATGTCCAGAAAAGTTCCACAGGCCACGTGGACGCAGCTGCCTCGCGAGTGGCTGTGTCCTCTGATGGCCTTGTGACGCGGTACCCGGCACTGGAACCGTTGCTTTGCATTGCTTCACCTCCTCTCTTGCCTCCCTTTCTCTCCCTCATTTTAAAATTGTGGTAAAAAACACATGACATAAAATTTACCACCTTAATCATATTCACATGTGCAGTCCAGCAGCGTTAAGCATATTCAGATTGTCATGCAATAGATCTCTAGAACTTTCTCGTTTTGCAAAACTGAAACTCTGTACCCATGAACAGCTCCCCATTTCCCACCCCAAGTCCCGCAACCACCATCCTACTTTCCGTCTCCATGAGTTTGACTGCTTCAGATACCTCACCTGTCTTCCTGTGACTCCCCTCCCTTTTTCTCCACCTCACTGACCTGGATTTGTACATTCCAAATATTGGTACTGCAATCCTTGCCTCAGGCAAATCTCTAGAAAATTCTGGCTAGAACACAATGTTCTGCAGAACTGAGAGATAGCTCATTGGAGCAGTAAACTTGTTTCTTGAAAACAGATCCTTGACTTGGAGATCACAACTGTCTAGAAACCTGGATCATACAACAACCTTTCATTTCATAAGTACTCTTTTCTGGTAAGCACCTAGTTTCTATCGTAATTTTTTATTGTAGATATTAGAGCAGCCACAGAGCTCCAGGACTGGTGGTGGCAGGGTGCGAGTGATGGCCGAGGAGGCAGCAGGGTGGTGGCAGTGGAGAGAGTTACCACTGTTGGTTGGGACCAGGCACTGTGCATCCCCCCATTTAGTCCCATCCGCAGTGAGGTAAGCCATTATCACCAGAGACAGACGAAAAACTGAGGTCAGCAGGTGAGCTGAGATCTCATCTCGGGCCACACAGCCAGTACGTGGCAGAACTGGGGTTTGAAGTGAAGGCTCTCTGCCCGCACAGCCTGGCCCCAACCATGCGGGCTACAGAGATGCCCCTCTATCAAACAGTCGAATCAATCTGAACCCTCCCATGTGCTGGGAACCTTGCTGAGGCACTACCTCCCTCTTTTTTTTGTTGTTAAATCCCCAAAATGATTCTCTGAAATGAAAAACCCTCACTGATGCATAAAATCCTCTCATTTTTCCCAAAACAAATCTAGGAAGAAAATTAAAAATTTCCCATCAATTTTATTGTAGGAATACACCAGAAAATTTACGAAATCCGTGAAAAATAACACATACTTACAAAATGTAGCTGGTTTAGAAAAATAAAAGAAATATTTCCAAAAACAGGAATATTCTGAGATTAATTTGAGATAAAAATGCACATACAATGAAGATCATGCACTATCACTATGTACATCTTTAATCTCACCTGGAACTCGTTTCAATGTCCGGGACTCATCCTGTGAGTGAGCATCTTTTTTGCTCTCCTAAGTGGTCTGGGGCACCTCTGTCTGTTACCATGATTCTGGCCAGGATGCCAGAAAGGCAGCACAACTCAATGAAAGCTTCGAGCTCTCTAGCACCCTCCAAATTACCGCCCAGTGTGACATGGCGTGGCGCACCACCCCGATGACTTGAGATTAGTCCATATTTTCAACTGGGAGGCAGAATGGCCCACTCCTTCTTGCCTTTGTACATTCTGAGCTCAATCAGTCATTTCCTCCCATCTGTTCTTTCCCTTCCAGTTGTCCCCACCCCATGCTATTCTGCTCGACACCTCTGTGATAGGTCCTTACTTATCTCCTGCCTTTCCTTCATCCCAAGCATCACTACAGATAAATTTTTCTGAAGCACAAGTCATTTCCCTGCTCAAAAATTTCCATGGACTCTCGCTTTCATTTTCCAAATTAAGTCCATGCAGCTTTGCCTGTCACTCAAGGCCGCACCTGCCATGTTCTCCAGCCAGAGCCGGGTGTGTGCTCTTCCACTATGTTTTCCGCTCTGCCTGTTTCTACATCTCTGTTTATCTTTTCTTTGTACCTAAAATGAAGCCCTCACAGCCTCACCTCCAAGCCTTTACCAATCCTTCAGAGTCCTTCTCCAACACTCCAGGCTCTGCAACCCCGTATCTCCTTTCCTCAACTGCATGTGAACTCTTCTCTTCTTCGATCCCCACCACGCTGGGACAGGGCCTTCTCAAAGACCCCCAGTTAACTCTGCCCTGTACTATCTCCCTACTCGACCAAAAGCATCTTAAGGACAAGTATGTCATATTTATCTTGGCTTTTTCTTTGGAGTCTAGCACACAGCAAGGCCATTAAACATATTCTTGATGGAAAGAGGAACTTTAAGACATCAATCTCAAGGGCTTTTGGTGTTTATAACTGAGTTTTGAAGGAATCGTAGAGCTAAAAGATTCAAACCCTGCTTCCTCGAGTCTTTGTGTTTCACTAAATAACTGAATGAGGGCGGCCACACAGGCCAGCAGAGGGAGCAGGGACTCTGGAACCAGATGGCCCAGGGCTGAGTTCCGACCGGACCACACACCAGCTAGGCCATGATCTTGAGCAGGTGACTTTATTTCTCTCTGCCTCGGTTTCCTCATCTATAAAATAAAGATGATTACACCGCCTACTCTAGAGGGTTATTAAGAAAATAAATGAGTTAGTATCTGCATAGCACTTCACACGGTGCCTGACACCTAATAAACTAAAAGACCATTAAAACTGGGTCTCCATGTTTTTGTTCTTTCTGTGACAGTCACCTCCTATTTTGAGATACTGGTTTTGTGAACTTGGAGAAACTTTCTGGCGATTTGTATCTACTTCGTATGAGCTTCACTTAACATTAGATGTCAAGGCATAATTGTCAACAAGGAGATTCTAGACCGCAGGCAATTTTCCTGGCCCGGAGGAAGCCTCCTGCTACACAACTGTGCCAACAGTTTCCCCTGACCCGCCCCCCTCAGCCCCATCAGAGGGGCTGTGAGGAGGAGCCCCAGCCGTCAGTCAGAGTTGCTGACAGTGAGGACAAAGGGCTGGCGATGGAAGCTTGCTGGCAGGCCTCCTTTCCCAGTTTCATTTTCCTATTACCTGTGGTTCATACCCTTGCCATTTCCCCCTTATTTTCGTTTTACAATGTGTGCTATACAACTTGAAATTTGTAGCTAAACATCTGCTTAAATCTTTCATCAAATAGATGCAGTATTTGGTTCAATCTCTGCTTCAATGCAATTCCCTGAAGACCACCAGCACCTCTCTGTGCTAGGCACTGTGCTCACGCTGGGGAATCTACGAGAAATGAGGCAGTGTCCCTGCTCTCCAGGAACTCACATTTATTTGAAGGAGACAGACATGAAAACACACAACCGTAAGGTAATGTGTTAAAAGCCTTGGGCAGCCCTGGTGGCCTAGCAGATAAGTTCAGCGTGTTCCGCTTCAGTGGCCCAGATTTGGTTCCCGGGCATGGACCTACACCGCTCCATTAGTGGTCATGCTGTGCTGTCGGCCCACATACTAAAAAACAGGAAGATTGGCACGGATGTTAGCTCAGGGTGAATCTTCCTCAGCAAAAAAAAAAGTCTTGATAGGAGCATAGACAATGTGCAGTGGTTACACAGATGGATTCTGCCCTGGGGATTGGTTTTACTAAAACATCTGACAAATTAATAAACAATACTGGTCGATTTCATGTCATCACTCGTCATGTTTACTGTGTTTTGTACATGAGGCTGTTACCAGGGGCTACTGAGCAGAAGTACGGAGAACAGTCACCACCAGCATAATGTTGAATATTCTGTTCACAGAAGCCATGCCCCCACTGTTTGCTCTGTTACTGCAAAATGCAAATAAAAGTGATTCGAGACACCTTTTTAAAAAAACTGTAGCCTTAAAATTGGATCATTAGATCTCTGCTGCTAAGTAATCCTGGCTGTGCTCTGAAGCAGCCCTGGTGCACCTGTCTCCCTTGGCACTTCCATCCCTGGATTTAGAAGCCGACCCTTCACTACACGGGCCATAGAATGGAATCACAACTATCGGTGGTCTCCCCAAACCAGCCACTGGGCGATCACTCCTTTTTTCCAAGCTTCCCTCAAATCAGCTGGTCCTTTCCAGGCCTGAATTGACATCCCATGCAGCCTACCCGTGTGCAAGACCTCTGGTCTTTAGAAACAAGCTCCACCTCAGAAATACGCTCTGACATAATGTTACAAACCACCCTCGGTCTGCCACAGTCAACGCTGATTCCCCAGGACTCGGCTTGACAGGGAGGAAGAATGAAGTGGAGGAAAACTTGCCAGCATGACTCTTAAGTGTCAGTCATTTTGGAGTTTATCCCCACATGAGCTATTTCTTTTGTGCTATGAGGACGATCACTGAAAAAACATGACAACATAATAAAGCCACAAAAGACAACCCCGTCATTACTGCTGCAGGAAATAAAACCCGGATTAATGTCACCCAAGCACATGTCAGGGGAGATAATGATGATGTATACAAATGAATCTTCTCATCCTGGACAAAGGGCTTAAGTACCACCTAAAACTGAGTAATAATTATACACAAATCACCAATGACAATGCTATCTGCTAAGCATGTATTATGCTCTCATGCTTTCAAAGGGTTTGTTTTATATTTTTCTCTGAAAATTCCCTAAAAGTCTTCCCACTTGTATTAAAGTGACACAAATTACAAAGTGGTGCAGCAAGCGCTTACACTGCCTAAGAAGGCAAATGCAGCCTGCCACGGACAGCCATGGGACATCGTGCCCCCCGCCCCCACCACCAGCCAAGGCGCCAAGAGGACTGTGCAGCTGCGAACTGGAAAGGCAGGAGTGATGTGGACCATGCAGAGAGGCCATTTGGCTGTCCAAAGAAAAACTGGATAGAAACAATCATTTGGAAAACAGGTTCCATTCGTGTTTCTGGCCACAGAAAAATGAGCAGAGAGTGAAAAATAAGTGGGAAAGAATCAGAGGCCAATAGCTGACCAATATAAAGAACGTAAGATCTAGTCTGAGTACTAAAGATGAAAGGAGCTAGAATTCCTTTATCTCGGCTCTTGGCTACAGTCATTTCACTCTTAATTAGTAGTCTTAATGGGGTTGGCTAGAGCACCATAATAGCTGCATCAGCCTACTTAACCTCAAGGTATGCCTTAGGAAAACATAATAAATGATAAAACAATCTTGCTCGTAGTTACTTCTTTATTTATAGTGAGATCCTTGACCAAAATTTAGTTTAAGCTCAGCTTTTCAGGGATGTGCTTCATTTCATCACAAGAAGTCCACCAACACTTCAGAGCAAATGAATGGGTTATAATTACTGGAGCCCCACCTAAGTCATGGATAAATTCTAGAAGGTCTATATATATTTCAAAAACCTATTAACATTCACAGTTATTTAAAAAGATGAGGGGTGGGAAAGGAGATTGTGTTTGCTTTCTCTTTTCTTTATATTCTTCCCTGTTGGGATAAAGTATAACCAGACACAAAGGATGTCACTGGAACTTGAGCAAAGCCCTCCATCTCTGGCCTGGTCTCTGGAGCCACTGCTATGTTCCCCCACCTATGACGGGGGGGCAGCAAGGAGACTGCAAAATAGAACAATAACAACAATATTACTAACAAAGCTAATATTTATTTAGTGTTTCCTATGTTCCAGACACTGTTCTAGGTGATTTCTGTGAAGTAATTCATTTAATCCTTACAAAATCTTATGAAGTAGGCTATATTATAATCCTTATTCAATAGATAGGGAGATTGAAGTACATATATTCATATTTTTTCTCATAAAGATTACCCTCTTGCAACCTCAATAGAGTACACGACTAGAAAGATGGAGTTCCTTATCCTACTAAGTACGCACCCTTCACTGAAAGCACAGTTGGTCTTCCTGGCTGCTCGGAGAGGCCCTTGGTCACAGCCTGTTCATCTGATGTGACAATGAGACTCCATAGACCCAAACACTCTTAAAGTTGAAAAAGACCTTGCAGTCATTTAGGGGAATGTTCAACCCACTGCGGGAACCCTCCTTTTGGAATGGATTCCCGACCATCATCTGAACACCTCCGGCCCATCTTGTCAACAGAGAGCCCCGGGTGTCCAAGTTCTTGTGCTGATTCATACTCGTGACAGTCTTTGAAACGGCTCTTCTTTAGTCAACCAAGAACTTCTTGCTTTGCAGCGTTACTCTATGCAAGTGAAACAATCAGGAGAGATGTCATAGTATTTTTGGTTTTTTTAACAGATCTTAGCTGAAATCAAGAGTGTGATATTACAGAATTCCATACAAGGGAATGAGGAGGCTGGTCCCCATCTGTAGGTTGGGAGACGTGATCCTCATCCCTGGCAGTCACACTCCTCCTTGCTCCAGACTCCCCAGTAGCTTCCTCTGGCTCCTCCAGTGTTGAATGTGCTCAGACTGCTTCTTCACATCGCCTCAGGGAAAACTACTAAAAACCAGTAAGATGGAAAATTTGTATAGAGTGGGAAGCTCTTAATAAGTGAAGCTAAAGCAGGTTTTTTCTTAAAAGTGGTGTGAAAACTCACTACCTCCACTCTCTTTCAGTGAAAGAATTATCCATTGTATTTGAAGGAAGAGGCAGGAGGAGAAAAGGGGGGAGCCAGGAGGAAGCAGGGGAGAAGCAGGAGGAAGGGGCTGCAGAGGGAGGACGTCCTTAGAGAAGGACAGGTAGGCATCCTTATCTTCAGAGCTTTCACTCGGCCCAGGACTGTTCTTTGGTCCCAGCATCCATCTTCCTGAGCCCTTCGCCATCCTCCACTAGGCCTCACTGTCCTGGGGCTCTGGTTTTTTCCCTTAAACTATGATAACATGCTCAGAAAAAAATGAAGCTCGTCCATGCTAAGATATAAATGACTGGTGACAACTTGAAATATTAGCACCATCAAAAGTGTATTTTTAACAGCAATGAAACCTCCTATTAGAGGGTTGAAGCTCCGGATCTTGAGTTTAGTGTATCAACCAGCAAGTGGCAGAGACGTTTTGGAGGTCAGTGGTTCCTCCCAGACCAGCCATAATTACTGGGGCTCCCCTGGGACTTCACATAAAAGCTCATTAAGGTTTTTCAGATCTCGGCATATGGCGTCTCTTTTGAGAAGGTGGCTGGCACTCCAGACAGTGTTCTCATTCCTTCTCTGAGCTTCTCAAGCACACAGCACACACACCTCCATTAAAGCTCTGACCCCATTGTAGCTTTGAGTTCACATGTCTGTCTCCCCCACCAGACGGTGACCCCCTTGAGGCGCACACTGCATCTTGGTCATCTTTACATCCTCAGCCTCTGTTTCAGGCCTGCCTGGTCACCCATTCTTCCCACACAGCTGTCCTGTGCGGAATCAAACACACAAGGAACAGCTCTGCATGGGCAGTTCTACATTTAAGGAGATGCAATAACAGTATAGGAGGTTTCCAGATATCGACAAGAGCTTGACTCAAAGATCAACAATCAAAGCCAAGATTGGTTGATCTTTTCATTAAAATATGAACTTGCTGATGATGCACTTGTTTTTTTTTTAAAGATTCGCACCTGAGCTATGGCTAACAGATGTTGCCAATCTTCTTTTTTTCTTCTTCTTCTTCTCCCCAAAGCCCCCCAGTACATAGTTGTATATTCTAGTCGTGAGTCCCTCTGGTTGTACTATGTGGGCTGCTGCCCCAGTGTGGCCTGACGAGCGGTGCCATGTCCGTGCCCAGAATCCGAACCCACGAAGCCCCGGGCCTCTGGAAGCCGAGCATGCGGACTTAACCACTTGGCCATGGGGCCAGCCCCTCATGACATACTTGTGATTTTTATGTAATGGAGTTCCAACTTGTTCTTTTCTAATTCAATATTCATGAAAGCATACTCCCAGCAACTAAAGTTTTGAAGGATATCTGCTGAAGAATCCACCCACCATTAAGCAAGCATTCACTATGAATGAATAAGAGAATAAATAAGTGGATCAGGGAATCACTCTGATTTCCTTTTCTCCAATGGAATTCGCTACCCATTAAATATAGGCTGGGTTTGATCTTTAAGTTACAGAAGACTCAAAACGCTACAGTTCGGTGGTTTGGTTTTAAGGCATTTTAAGAAAAGTGAAATGACTTCAAGGTGAACCAGACACCGTTAACTAACGGAAGATAAGCCTGACAATTGAGCAGCAGGTCAGGTGACCTAATTGCTTTGGTAATTAGCAAAAAAGATGACTAGCAGCTCAGACACTAAAGGCTAAAAGTCAGTTTAGCATGTCTATGCTTAGGGAGCAAGATCTTTTTAATGCTGGCCCCCAACTAGACAAAAATAAAATCATTATTTTAAATGCAAATAATGCTTGAAATCCAGAAGTTTGTCTAATAATAACCCAAAAAAGATTTTTATAATTAATTAGAGGTACAATACACTAATAACAGCAAGCCTACTTCCCATATCAAAAGGAAGGCTGATGTTTTAATCGAACGACATTATGAAAAGCACACGTATAAAATCAAAGCTAACAAGTGAGTCTTAAGTTTTTTTTCTTCTTTTTCTCCCCAAAGCTCCCCAGTACATAGTTGTATATTCTGGTTGTAGGTCCCTCTGGTTGTGCTATGTGGGACGCGGCCTCAGCATGGCTTGATGAGCAGTGCCATGTCCGCGCCCAGGATCCGAACGGGCAAAACCCCGGGCCGCCGAAGCTGAGTGCGCGAACTTAACCACTTGGCCACGGGGCTGGCCCCGAGTCTTAAAATTCTTATATCCTTGAAGGAGCAAAGAAACCTCAAACAAAATCATAACTTAGAAATCAATGGCTCAAAGGTAGGTCATGACACATTTTTGCCTCAGTTTCTTCATCCATGAAATAGAGAATACTTTGGCAAAATAACTTACGGGGTGATGTATAATTCAGCAAGCAACTGCCTGAGTGTGTTTGCATATCCATCCTCCACTTACACGCTTTTGTGTTTCCAGGTAACATTCATTAAAGAAAGCAGAGGTTTAAAGAATGATCCATAATTATGTGGATCAATTTCTTTAACCCTGCTACCATCTAATCCCCTTCCAATCTCAGAAAGCCATTGTACGACTTTTGAATATAAATGCTTCAATTTCATTTACTTTAAAAGTTCAGTTTAAAATACTCTTTTTGCTACAAAGAGGCACCTTTAAAGTCCAGACTGCTTTCACATTAAAAGTACTTCACATTAACAAAATATCTCCAGAAACACTCCAAATCAGAAGCCAGTCACCACCTCCCGGTAAGGAGGGGAAGAGGAAGAGCGAAGGAATTCTCAGAAGCATCTAAGGATAAGGGACTGAGGGAAAACCAAACAAACAAAACTACTTTCATTATTTATATGAATAAGTGCTTAGCTGTTTAAAGAGTTATTTCAACTGAAAGGTCCGGGACAAGATTAAGGACACGAGTTTTCTGATACATCTAATTAAACGCAGAACCTCAAGAAGAACGCTATACATCATCATTTTTGCCTTCCCAGCAAGTGGCTGTCTCTACGTTAAAAAATGGCTTTAATCAGTGTAACTGACCTTTGACGGGATTAATAGGCTACCAGGCACGATTTCTCACAGTAGGCTGAAAAATTGCAACTAACATGAGAGAAAATTACATAATCACTGAAGCGGAAGACAAGCAAATAATTTATACATGAGTCAATTGAGACGGTGCAGGAGCAGCCCTGCCAGGACGTCAGCCTGCCTCTCCCCAGGGTTCCCCACCAGAGACATAACACGGGACCTGTTTTGGTGCCCTATGAGGTAATGTCTTCTAACAAGATAACAGCCTCGAGTTTTTCCCCTTTGGCACAATGCTGAGGCCCGATGGCTCACTTGTGGTGTGTATTGTTAAAACAACCACAGGCCTCATAACAGGAAGAAGAGAGGGTTAAGAATTAACACGATTCCTGTCAAATGTCTGTATCCTGCAGGCTTATAAAAGGTATAATCAATGTGCTTCAGCAAGGAGTAATAACTTCTACGTCCTTGAAGAAGCACGTTGAGAAATGCTCGAGTCACAGAACTGTACATCCTGTGACACTGACTAAATGCTCTATTTGCTATATATTTTATTGAAGGTGGAGGCAGGGCCACACATTACTATTGCCCACTCGTGCTTAGAGGTGGAACACTGAGAAAGCTGGCGAAGGATGTCTTCCATCAGGGAACGCCATTTGAGAATTGCTGGGACTTTCTGATGAACTTCACTGAAATGAATATTTTATGTAACCTCAGTTTAGCAGGCACCACTTCCCCAAATAACATTTTTTATCGCCACCAATCACTGAAGTATTTGTCTACAAATGCACCCTCACAAACAGCCACATGCAGCTGGGGATGCTACAGATCTTGCTGCTTGGGACTTGCAACCTTGCCAACTGCTTCCATGGTAATAAACAGGAGAGTTCGCCAGCACAGGGGGTGATGCACCTAGGGAACTGAGGCAGTTGGTGATGTGAGAGTTGAGTGGCCCCATGGACCGGCCAGCAGGCAGAAGGAGTGAGGCAGGAACACTATGTTCTCATTTCAGCCTCGCAGCTGATTTTCTCAATGGCTTGGAAGAAGTTATTTGTCTTTTCCACGCTCGGGTTATAGTATAAGGGTATATTTACGGGAAACAAACATGTCAGTTAGATTCTGATTATATATGATAATATTTACCCTTTTCTTGATACAGTGGCATTTCATTATTAGTGAATGGGGACAAAAGCAATGCGGCATTAAAGAGTTTTCACTTTATAGAGTGAGAAAAAAATCCCAGGTAATCAGAGCCAGAGGGCAGGCGTTCTCAAACTTCGCTGCACATTATTGTAGCCTGGGGAACCTTCGGAAAAATCCTGATGCCCAGCCGGCATCCCGGATCAACTCTATCAGAATCCCTGGGAATGTGACCCAGTTTCTACATCTCCCCAGGTGATTCCACCGTGCAGCTGCATCTGAGAACCAGTGGTACGGCATTCCACAACAGCACTTCGTGTCCCTTACTCCAGCAGTCTCGCTCCTGACCATGCCTCAGTGTCCCCTGGAGCCCTTGTTAAAGCACAGATGGCTAAGACCCACCCCAAGACTTTCTGGCTCACAGGTCTGAACCGGCATTCCTAACAAGTTCCCACGTGGTGCTGACACTGTCCCGGAACCGCCGTGGAGCATCACTGCCTCAATTAAATGTATCCCGTTGTGTGAATGATTCTCTGACCAGAAACGTTCTTTTACATTAGTCTTTCTGTAAGTGTGGTCCTCAGATCACTGCCATCAGAATCCCTGGTGTGTCGGTTGAAAATGCAGATTCTCAGGCCCGGCTCCAGATGTACGGGATCAGAATTCCTGAACTTCATTTTACTGCCCCTCCCTTGTGACTGCACTCAGGACAGTCTGAGAACCGCTTCCTTACCCCTCTTCCTGCACGCATACGAAGCAGTTCTCTCCTAATAACCAAAGGACTTGGGCAAGAAAAGGCCACTAAGGCCCCACCTGAAAAGGGGGGAAGAGTGAATTCCCTGAGGGCGCCTTCTTCATCGCATTGTTCTGTGGGGCAGGGGTCAAGGACACAGGTGCCATTTCCAGAACACAGCGTCTGAGAAACTGACTCCGTCATAGAGAAGAGTCTGCAGTGTACTGAGCACACACTCTTCATTGTCTTTCTTACTGCTGCAAACCCTCTGAATGTAGGAGGAAAACATCTTCCTTTCCAGCAAGTTCACTGCACCAACCAACGACTATTTTCAATATCCCCCTATGTCCTCCTGACCGCATCCGGCTCAGTCTCTGCGCCCACTGCCGAGCTCACAAAATGTGATGGCGTTTAGGAAACGGGGCTGTTTCCTTCCCCAGCCCACCTTGCTGACACTGTCAGGTTGAGTTAATGAGGAATAAGGAACTGGATAATAGACTAGTTTAATTGTTTATAATTTAAAACTACTGGGGTAACGTAGTTGAAGGAGGGGTTTTGGAGCCATTCCAATATGGGGCTGTATCCCGAATTTGCCTCTCACCAGCTGGTGGCCTTGGGAGGAGATTACTGAACCCCCTATGCCCCCATCCTTGCCTGTAAAATGGAGAGAACAATAATGCCTAATTCATAGGATTACTGAAATGAGCTGAAGCATATAAAGCCCTTGGCACAGGGTCTAGCACACAGTAAGTGTTCAATAAATATGAGCTTTTGTTTCTATTACGACATAGTGGACACTCAGCAAGTGCTGAACGAAGGATGGACTAAATGAATAAACAACGACTAGTCAAATAAAAAAGTAGGAGAGGCAGTCCTTCAAGGCTGTCCAACTTCAAGTTCAGACTGAGTTATTGCTCAGGGCATCCAGAATTTAAGATTGCATGGATGGAGAGTTTGATCCAGTATGAAGTTCATTAACAGAAGTGCTAAGAAACTTACTTTTTTACAGCTGGGTCAGGCCCAAGTTAATTCTGTGAAAGCAACTTTTGCCAAGAAAAAGAAGAGAGATTCAGACCTTGCTACGATGGAGCACACAGCCAAAAGAGAATGGCAAATAGCAGGCTGGAGGTGAAGTCCCAAGGCTGACCCACCAATTAAGCCCCTGGGGAAGGTGAGGCAGGGCAGTGGAGGAGAGACATCAGATGGCCGGGGGAGGTAGGAGAGGGAGGAACGTGTAGGCAATGATGCTCAAATGGATCAGGGATCTGCCTTAACTTTGCTATGCTTGTGGATTTTCTCTCCTTTATATTGATAAACGGAACCAGCCATACTCCCTATCTCACGGTACAACAGCCCCAACTCACTCTATCAGTCAAACCCACAATAAAAACTCAGCAGTTGGCCTACATATTGTAGCTTATTATTCAGAGACATGCCAAAGACTCACCACCACAGACCATTTCATCTTTCGGAGTCCTAATCTCCCACTTCAACTCAGAAAATGCTTATCTGAAGGAAATTCATTTTTAATGATGGCATTTTATTCTCATTATTACATTTTTCCAACCTGATACTCAAATGTAATACAGTAACACAATGCACCATTAAGTTTCAACTATATTTAAATGTATCTATTGGGCCATAAGCACACAGGATCTTGCACGCACACAGGTAACACGCATAGGTGCAGCTACTCCTATCCAAGCAAATCATCAGACCCTAGACTACATCAGGAAACGAGGCCCACTCCCTGTCCGCTGCTGCAGAGCTGTGCAGTGTATGCGAAGGCTGAATTAAATTTCAGCTTCATTTTGGTCCAAAGGGCTTTGCATACAATCTGCTTTCAGCCAGTCCCAGGGCAGAGGGCCCCCCAGGGATGGGTCAATTCTAAGACTCACTCAAATTTGCTTAGAGGGTTACACAACTGACCTGGCTTTTGAAGGAGTTATCATGAACAAAGGCCATCTCAAGAGCAGAGTCTCCTTCTGTTTGTTTTGAAAAACAGTAACTCCTTTAAGCCTGAAGTAAAGAAGAAGAGTTATTTCACAAGCTCCGGAAAGAGCCCAGATCCTGCGGATTCCTACAGCCACGTTCAGGATCTACGATGGAGGGTAAATCCATGGAGGCCAGTTGCAAGGGCCACAATTAATAGAAGAGTCTTCAACTTATTAAAACAAAACCTACACATACAAGTGATACATGAAAATGACTGAACGGCAAGGGGACAATTCTAATAAAAATGATAATAATAATGGTGATAACCAAATAGCCAAGACTTATTGAGAGCTTAATGCATCCTAGACACTGTGCAGATACTTCACATGGTTGTCTCACTCGATGCTCTAACAGCCCCATGTGATAGGTACCATATCACCCCCATTTACAGTTTAGGCATCTGTGGTTTAGCGACACGGAGTGCGTTGCCCACTCATGTGCAGATATGAGAGCTGGAGCCCCCAACCCTACCCCAGTCCGCCTCTCAGCGGACAGCAGCGGAGCAAGGGAACTCCTCGGTGGGTTTAGATCTTAAATCAGAAATTCTACAACATGGACAAGAACACTAAAGGGTGATCCCAAAGGACCATGTGGGGAGCTAAAACCCTGAAGAAGCCAGGTCCTCTGGAATATTACTGAAAATGACATAAAGGACATTTCTGGATGGGGCTCAAGATGGAGAGCATAAATCCTGTTGGCGCCGAGCTTCAGACACAGCTGGGCAGTCTACGGGGCTAATGGCTAGGTCTTTAACAGAGGAGTGAGAAACCACCAAGGGAATTGTACATCCTAAGAGAGAAGGCTGCTGTCACATGAGGCTTGGTCTAAGAGGATAATGGCATCAAGTTAGAGGGGTGGCTGCTTCTGAGTCATTAGTGTGGGTAACCCCACCCTCTAGACTCTGGTCAGAGCTCTGGGGACTGGAGATAGAAAAACACTGTTTCTTTAAAGCCCTTCAGGCTTTGGAGAGCACAGAGCAGCCTGCTGGAGGGTCCATGTAACAAAGTACGGGACATGGGGGAGGGAAGGGGCTTTTCCCACTTGGGTTGGCTCTCGAAGCCCACAGGAGCCTCGAATGGGGCCTGAGCACAGGATGGCAGCCATGACCCAGCATTAGGAGTTGGGGGAGACCCACAAAGCCACAAGGGAGGGGACCCTCCCCAACATACGGCATCTGGGAACCAGATCTTCCTAGACCAAGTAAACAAAAGACTTCCAAAGCGAGCTGGAGGGCTGGTATGTTGAGGAGATTTAAGAGGAGAAGGAATTCCTGCAATTGTGTTAGTGGTGGGGACACCTAGTGGAATTGGTGATGGCAGGCACAGCCTGGAAATGACATGTGAGTAGTTACTGAGGCCCTCATTTACCCTCAGGTCAGCGGGACCTTCGGAAGCTGAGGTTGGTTATATTAGGCCTGGTCTTGGAAAGAACAAAGAAAGGGACCAACTTATTGCTGGTTATTGTTTATGTTTTTGATGGGGGGGATGTTTTTGTTGCTGTAATGTTAAGAAAATATCAAAAGCAAACAGAAGTACCGAGCCTCTTTTTTGTACTTATATGACATTCAAGTTCACCATGACTGTGCAGAGATTAACCACAGTAGTTCCTAAAACCAAGAACTTGAAACCAAGAAGTAAAGATCAGAGATTCAAGAACCACTGTGGTCAATCTCTGCATAGTCATGGTAAACTTGAATGGTGCTAGAAGATGGGAGTAGAAACATACATCAAAGTTCAAAAAAATAGAGAACAGTATATTTGAGAATAACTTCAGTGAGATACCTTCACGTAGTAGAAAAAGGACAAAACTGAATGCTTAGGGTACGGTCCAGAGGCATCATTTACTCATAACCTTGTTGCCCCTACTTGGCCGTCCACAGAAATGGAGATCATTAGGACCATTTGCTCAGTCCCCAAAGTTTGAGGGATGCTCAACTGAGATAACGTTTTCTTGTGAAAATGCTCTGGAAGCTGCCATGCCCTATCTTGCTATCTACAGTTTGTATAAAGGCATAGAAGACTAACCCAATATGAAAGAGACATGACTGAGTTAAAGCTAATGTGTTGAATAATGACTCAACAAAGATTAATAAAGCACTCCACCTGCATGAACAATGAGACAAAACCAAATGAGATGGCATGTAACAGGGATAAGCTTTCATCCATATAAAACATTCTACCTGCACAGGTATGAGACATCGGGTAGGCACAGCCCTAACCTTGGAGCATTTGATGCAGGGAAAACCCTGGAGGTTTCATTTTACCACCAGCTGAATAGGGGTCACCAGTAAGACCTGGATGCTAAAAGGGGATGCAACTATCAGGTGCATTAATGGAAGTACCGGTAGGATAAGTACAGTAGGATAAGCAGACTGTGACTTCTCTGCCAGTGGAAAACACAGTTTCACTGCAGCCTCATGAATTAACTGTTTGCACCCTGATTTAGACTACACTAGGGGTTAAGGGGTTTTCAAAGGCTGGTCTGGAATCCTAATAACCCTGAATAACATTTTTCAGTAGGAGGAAGAAAAAAACGTGTTCAAAGTTCCAAACAGTGAATTTACAAATGTACTTGGAACACAACTCATCCACAAAGCAGGGTGGGGCGTGAGAGTACCAGTACATGGGGTGACAGCTCAGACACAGAGCCACCCGCCCCCAGTGTGAGCCTCTCAGGTCACAGGAGGGGCTTGCTCTCTCTCAGAGATGATTAGAAAAGATGGAGATGAATTAACATATTGATTTCCCAGCACTCTGAAGGCCATCAGCCGCACCCACTCGGTCATGTTGCAAATGACAGAATGTGAAATTAAATTAAAGGATGCATCTGTGCTCAGCCCCTAATTGCCAGCCTAGTGGATGTTTTTAAGGAGTACAGGGAGGGAAGGGGGAGAAATGAGAAGCAGAGGAAGAAGCCAGGTGAGTGCACTAGAGAGCCTGAAAAACACAAGCTGTAACAAAAGCAGGGGAGAGTCATTTAAGAATTTCTATGCACACATTAAAGTTCCCAGTGCCTGTTAAATGAATCTCCATAATTTAAAATCTAAGCAGGAGCAGTCATGAAGTGGCATCTTTGATAACGCAGACAGAAGTTTTAGAAGCATTCCTCTGACATTTCCGGCATCTGAAAATGTTATATATTTAGGGGAAATTAATATCTAGGTTTATTTTTAAACATCATCACTTTCTTCATATATCAATTTTCAGGCTTAAACTTGTTCCTAAACTCTCAGGTTAGTTTTAATGTTTCCAGTTAGTCTTAGGATGTAGTCTATGAAAAAAATAGATCACTATATTAAAATGTTCAATCATCTGTGGCCCTATTTCTGTGGTCAAACGGCTACAAACCAGCCCATACTGGATAGCATCTCTTCATTTAATGAACACATGCTAGGAACTTAAAATGTATATATTTAAGGATAATTTTTATATAACTACTTCTCTTGGTACACAATTAAAAACAAAGAAAAAAATTGCCCTTGTTTTTCTCCAACTCTATTCTGTGGAAAACTAGTATCCTGTGCTCTGCGGACAGGTGTTACTAAGAAAAAAACAGTTTTCTGTGGTCAAAGCAATTTGAGAAACATGGGATAAAGACTTTTCTCTACCGCAGGGCTTCTCAGAAGCCTTCATGTGCTTATGTGTGCGGAGGAGGGAGAGGCAGTATAACATTTCCAGAATGGAACATCTGCTGCCATCCCCAGGGACCCAAGCACAGGGAAACCCAGCCCAGGACAGCCGCTCATCTTCTGACCCAGCACACACTCCTCTGTCCAAACCCATTTCCAAATCACATTTTCAAGATACTCCAAACTAGGTGACGGCATAGCCACTGGCCTGATGACCTCAGCAGCCAGACGCCCTAGGCTACAGACCAGAAATTGCTGCTCAGTTTCAAGATAACAAACCAGAGAGAAGCAGACAAAGCTACAGGAATCTGGGTGAACTGTATTTACTGTCACCTACATAGGCATCCAATTCAGTCCTACTCAGGTTTTTTGTGTCTTTAAAGAAATGCTTACTTTAGGGATTAGAAATAAGGTAACAAAGTGACTATTTCCATCCCGAACACTACAGATAGAATACATAATTGTTGTCAGCTAGCAGTCAAAAACATGTAATCCAATAAATCAAAGAGTTTCAGTGACAGTCATTGCTACCATTTTAATTATTAAATTGATGACACAAGTATAAGATCACACAGCATAATTCAAACAGGATTCAGTCATCCACTCGTTAATCAACAAAGATATAATAACTGCTCATTGTGCTTTAAGCAAAGTTCTAGTCCCTGGGGGAGGGTATAAAATAAGAGGTTAGCCCTGCACTTGAGAAGCTTATAATAAAGAGTGGGACAGGGGCCGGTCCGGTGGAGCAGCAGTTAAGTTCCCACTTTCTGCTTCTTGGTGGCCCGGGGTTCGCCGGTTCGGATCCCGGGTGCGGACATGGCACCGCTTGGCACGCCATGCTGTGGTAGGCGTCCCACATATAACGTAGAGGAAGATGGGCACAATGTTAGCTCAGGACCAGGCTTCCTCAGCAAAAAAGAGGAGGACTGGCAGTAGTTAGCTCAGGGCTAATGTTCCTCAAAAAAAAAAAAAAAAAAGAGTGGGACACAAGGACATAAACAATTAAAACACAAAGCAATATATGCTGTAACTGATGTAAAATGCAAAGCAGTCTTGGAGCCCTGAGAAAGGAAGAGGAATGGAATAGAACCAGTTCTGTCATACGATGCAGAGCAGAGGAGGGAGCACCCCAAATCACGCCTGTCAGAGAACACTGCTGCTTACAGAATTGGCAAAAATAACCTTTTGATTAACTGCTGTAGAGATAACGGGAGAACAAGCACTCCCACACACTGTGGATGGGAGTATCAATTCGGACAACCTCTTCAGAGGGCAATTTGGCAGTATTTAGGAAAATTAGAAATAAGCATCCCTACATCTAGCTATCTCACTACTAGGAATTTATTCTACACATAAGTGCACACACATGAGCAAAAACACGGAGATTCAAGGACATATACCACGGCATTGTTTAGAATAAAGAACAGGTCAGAAACAACCACAGTGTCCCCCTCTACAGGAGATTGGTAAATGAATCACAGTGCAGCCACACCTGGGGGGCCTTGTGTCTGCTGATGACACATGGCAGACCCCCTGCACTCTGAGCAGGAGTCCCACTGGTGACAGCAGCCCAGAGAGTGCACAAGATCCAGTGTCCTCTCCAGTCTGACCTCACGGCGGATGCCCCTTCTCTCTCCAATCTAGCCACACTGGCCTTGTTCCTGATCCTCCACTGGCCAGGCACCTCCCACCGTGGGCCTCTGCACTTGGAAGACCCTTCCCCCGAGACTGACCCTGCATACCCCCTCACCTCCCTCAAGGCACTGAGCAAACCTCACCCTCTCTGTGAGGTCTACCCCAGGCACCTATCTGAAATGCACACTCCCATCTCCCACACCTTTTCCTTTTCTTCTCTTTTTCATAGTCCTTACCGCCTTCTAACATCCTACGCAGTTTACTTACTTAGTGTTTCTTGCCCCCTCTCCACTGACATGTAAAATCCAAAGGTGAGGCATTTATCAATGTGGTCACTAACGCAACCAAAGTGCCCACCAGGACAAGCAGCACATGGTAGGTCATCAATAAACAACCGTCAAGTTTAATTGAGCTCATACCCACACATACACATGTGCACACACCCACACATGCACACCCAAACACACACACACATATTAGTAAGGAGTGACCTCCAAGATATAGTGTTAAGTGGAAAAAAAGCACTAAAATACAAAAGTGCGTATACTGTGCCTCTATTTGTATAAAAAAAAAAATGAGAAAAATATCCCCGGTATAGAATAACTCCAATAAGTACATAAGCAGCTGTGTTTGCTTTGAGGAGAAAGATAAGGAACTGGTGATGAGACATGCAGGGAGTCTGTTTGGCACTGTGGACTCTGTATGCAATTACTTCCTCCCTCCCTCCCTCTCTCTCTACAACACAAGACAGTCACCACCAGCCACTCGCAGCTAATGAGCACGTGAAATGTGGCCAGTCCATATCAAAACACACTGTAAGTGTAAAATGCAAACCAAAGTGTGAAGAACTGTACAGAAAATAGAATGTTAAACTGCTCACGAGCAATTTCTGTACTGACTGCATGTTGAAATGATACTATTTTGGATATATTGGTTTAATAAAATATATTATTAAAGTTAATTTCACCTTTTTCTTTTGACTTTTAAAAACGTGGTTACAAGAAAATGTAAAATCATATATGTGACTTGCATTTGTGCTCACAGTATATTTCTATTGGATAGTGCTGCTCTCTCCTAAATCAGAAACATAGACAGATGGCTCTATGTCCACATACACACGGACACAGGAACAGGAATGGTAAAGGGACTGAGTTACACAGACAGACCTGGAATAAAAACCAGCTTTGCTTTCACTTAACTTCTCTGAGCCAGTAAAATAGGGATCTGACACCGCTCCCGCAGGATCATGCGGGGAATTAAATGAGATAAATGTATGTAAGGTGCTGGGTACACAAAGGTATATGATAAAATGGAAGATTTTCCCCAGAGGAAATAGTTCCTAAGGCTGGGATGAAGTCATGAGTCCTCCCACCATGGAGGGGGCAGCATCATTTTTCTGTTTGCTTGTGCAGATTGCATTACTTCTGGAAAAGGAAAAGAGATATGAAGCTTACGCAGAAACGTATGAGTAGGAGTTAAATAAAGGAACAAAGGGCTGAATTTTCAGCGCAGGGTGGGGGCCCTATTTCTATATGGAAACGGCCTCACAGTATTCAGTAAGTACCGAATTCCTCAACAGTCGAAACTTTAGTAGAGACAGGAAAGGGAAAAGAAGCCCGATGGAAAGCTGTGGAGCGTGTAACACCACCATCCCAGACAGAGGGCAGGGTCCAGACCGACCTCACGGCCAGCAAGAGTGGGTTTGGGAACTGAGGAGGAGCTCTGTGCCGTGTGAGGCTCCGGGGAGAGCACCGAGCTGACCACATCACTTTCCCAAAACAAAAGAATTCACAGAGGAGGAGAAGAGAAACAAAAACACCTGTTCAATAAAGAAGACGCGATCTACATAAAGAAAACACCTGGTTAACGTCTAATTTCAAGGAGAAAAAGTGAGATGAGATTTCAGGTGCCCAAGGACAATGTGCCTTTCCTATGCCAGGTCAATACAAAGGGCTTTCGAATTAAGCTGGACCTTACTAGCTGCCAAACCATGAGTGTCAAGGGAACAACCCGACCCTCTTGAAAACAGAAGGCTGTGAAACGTAGTACAGCATTTATTTTAGTGGCTGAATTTATTTTAATGGCTTTAGAAAAGATTTTAGTTCTGCATTCAAAGAAACATTAAGGGGTCACAAATTTTTCAGTTATACTTTACTGCATTTTTATGGAGAAAATTTTATGTTATAATATTTGTGAATCTGTGGAAATAAGAAGTCACCCTGAGCATATTCTTTATGAATGCCACGGGTCTACTGTATCAAAGACTATTAGATGCGAAGGCTTTTCAGTAAACTGAGGTTGACCAGACAAAGCAGCTTAGAGAACATAGTGACAGGATCACGTAATCGGGGAACCTGGATTAACCATGCAATTTTCTTTCTCCCTCCCTCCTTCCCTCGTTCCTCCCTTCCCTTTCCCTCTCTCTCTCTCCCCCTCTCCCTCTCTTTTACCTACTAACACTTATTAAACATGTACTATCTACCAGGCACTGGCAATAGTGTTTAATAAGACAGACAAGAATTCTTAGATTATAGAGGTTGTTGTCGGGGGACGATAAACAAACACATAGTATCATGTAATGAGAAGCGCTGTGGGAGAAACAGAGCGATGTGGTAGAGAATGACTGGGAAGCGGCTGCAGACCGGAGGTCAAATGTGTTCAAGGAGATGACACTGAAGCTGATATTCACATGGTAAGAAGCAGTCAGCCCTGTGACTATATTCAGGAAGCACACGCCAGGCCAGTTCGAAGGGCCTAGAGCCCGGTAGTCAAGGAACAGAAAGATGAGTGGGTCCAGAGCACAGGCGGGGAGGAGTGGCTGATGAGGACGGAGAAGGAGTGAAGTCCTGCTGTGCTGACTGCACAGGGTAAGACATCCACATTTCATTCTGGCTGCAACGGGGTGCCACTGGAGGGTTTTAAGCAGCAGTGGCATGATCTGGCTCACATTTCTAAGCCAGCACTCTGGGTGAGTTCTGGTAAAATGGCGTAGTGGCAGCCTAACTTTGGATCTTCCCGAATCCCCACATAACAACAGAGCAGCTATACAGCCGAGTCAAAAGGCTAGGGACAAGCTTTACACAAAAACTGGAAGACAACAGAGTTCACAAACTCCAAATTCCATGCTGGTGAGGACAGACCACTGAGAGCCCCGAGGTGAGCATCTGAGCAGCAGAAAGAAAGAGAAGCAAAGAGGTGTCTGATGGATTTGAGAACAGGAGGACCCCCAGCAAGGATTCGCCAAAGAGTGGCTGAAATTTGCCAGTCCAAAAGCCAGTGAGGTCAAGGGGCCCACGGCAAGGCCCCTGTGAACTCTGGAAGTGCTCCCTTCCAGGACAGGACCCCACACTGAGGAGAAACCACTGGGAGTGGAATCAAAATTGATCAGGACACGAACAATAGTGATGAAAGAAAGTGGAGATCCAGATAAAAAGGGAGGTATATTTTCCAAAGTTGCACTTCACGATATCTCCCAATATAAGTGTTATTATTACATGGTGACGTTGACATCCCTCCGATCAAGTGGTCCATGGCCTCTCCCTTTGAATCTGGGCAGAATTTTGTAGCTAACAATCAGAGAGAATGGCAAAAGGGACTCTATGGACGTTTGAGCCTAGAGCATAAGGACACCAGGCCCTTCCACTCTGCCTCTGGGGACACTCCCTCTGGCACCCTTGCTGCCATATTGTGAGGAAGCCCAAACTAGCCTCCAGGGAGAGGCCACCGTGTGAGTGTTCTGGTTCACAGCTGAGCTGAGGCCCCAGAAAGTGCGGAGCAGACAAACTCCCTCTGCTGTGCTCTATCTGAAGCCCTGAGGCCCCAAAACAAGAGAAGGACAAAATGGTCACTTTCACCACTGAGGCCTACAGTGCTTTGTCACCCAGCAACAGTAACAGAGAGACCACAGTTTTAATTAAGATTTTTGATCTCATGACAAAGTTTATAAGGCATGTTTATTTAAAAAGTCTTCTTTATTTTCAGTAAATTATAAAACAAACTCAATGCCAGTGAAAGGACTTCCCCTTCAGAAGAGCGGATTAATGGGTTGGTACAGCATAATCAATTCCCTTTGCTTTGGACGGCATCTCCTGCTAGCAAATGCTTCAAAAACCATGCCAGGGAAGTTTTTTTTCCTGAAAAAGCAGCCAGACTCATTCAGTTTCTTTTTTCTTTCTCTCCCTTTTTAAAAACTTATCTGCAAATGGTAGAAATGGGATAAAGTAAGATGAACACATAATTTATCATCCAAACCAGGACAATTTTTCAAAACAGCTTTATTGAGATGTAATTCACATCCTATCAAATTTGCCCACATAAAGTGTACAATTCAATGTTTTTCTAAATTAGAGTCACAGAGTTCCGCAACCATCACTGCAAGTTAATTTTGGAACATTTTCATCCCCCAACCTAGGACAATTGAAAGTGACAGGAGCATTAATAATAATTCTGCAAGGACAACAAGTGTACACTTGGGACATCCAGGGTCTGTCCAGGGCAAACCAGAGGGTGTTACCACCTGCAATAGAGGGTGGAGGTGTTGGGAAGAAATCTTATAACTTAATTCAAAATAGCAGCCTGCTTTAAGAAATGTGTTTTTAAAATAGACAATTAGAAATAGAATTCTCCTTCCCTGTTTGGGTTGGCACACGCGTGTGTTAATTGGTACAGCTATTTTTGAAAAGTGTTTGGCGGTACCTGTTGAAGCTGCACATATACATAGGCCATGACCCAGCAATTCCACTCCAAGGGATATACTCACGAGAAATGACTACTTGCTATATTATTTCATTTACATGAACTTCAAAAGCATGCAAAAGTAATCCATGATGGGACAGATAAGGATAGCGGTTAGCGAATGGAAAGGGGGTACTTCGAGGTGCTGGCAATGTTCTGTTTTTTTCTGGATTTGTTTTTTTGTGAGGAAAATTGGCCCTGAGCTAACATCTGTTGCCAATCTTCCTCTTTTGCTTGAGGAAGTTTGTCACTGAGCTAACATCTGTGCCAATCTTGCTCTGTTTTATGTGGGATGCTGCCACAGCATGGCCTGACAAGTGGTGCTAGGTCCATGCCCGGGATCCAAACCTGCAAACTCCAGGCTGCCAAAGTGGAGCACATGAACTTAACCACTACGCCACTGGGCCAGCCCCTAATGTTCTGTTTCTTGATCTGGGTGCTGGTTACATGGTGTATTCACTTCGTAAAGATTCAGCAAGCTATATGTTTATAACTTGTGCATTTTTCTATGTGAGCGATAGGCTTCGATAAAAAGCTTACTTAAAAATGGAGAGGTTTATGTTTGATAAAGGAATATTAAGAATCTGGAGGGAGACAGGATTTCCCAGCCCATTAACAGAGAGCTACGTTAAAGAGAGCAACTAAGAGCAGTTAGTGTTCACACAGTAACAACAAGGTGTTAATTTTCTCCTTAACACCTTTCCCTTGAACTGGAGGCAACAGGATTCCTGGGGAAGCGGAGGTGGGAAGAGAGAAAGGACTTTCTCTCACGTGAAGGGTGTTTAAATAGAGACTGAGAGAGTCACGTGCCGCTTAGGAAGGGTGGAGGCTTTTTCTTTAGAGTTCTTAAATGCTTCTGCTAATAAGCGCAGTATTTTAGAGTTGGAAATAACATTCAAGATCATTCAATCAATTTCTTTCACTTTACAGTTAAGGGAACTAAGGTCCAGAGAACGGACAGGATTTGCTGCAAATTCCACAGCTCGTTAGTGTTAAAGCTGCTTCCATAACCCAAGCCTCTTCACTCATAAACCTTTTTTCCTATTAATAAAGATAGTTACTCTATGGCTTATCACGCAGCAAATTCTGTGATAAGAATACTTCTATTGATCTAATTTCATTTCCACAGAGACAACAAGTATAAAAGTTATCCCAGTTTTACAGAGAGAAAAACTGGAAATGCTTAGAAAAGTTCATACACTTTGACAAGTTTAAAAATCAGTTAAGTAGAGGAGCCAGGATTCCAATTAGTTCCCACTCTAGAGTCTGAGATTAAACCAAGGGGCAATACTGTTTCCTTGAATTAATTGTACATCGCCATGTTTTAAGCCGAAGGACAAATGAGTAAATAGATGTGTTGTTTCTTGATCATTACGTCACAGAAAAAAGTAAGCAATTCACTTCTATGTTATAATCCAGTTGTTCTCACTTGTTCATATCTGAGGAAAACACATCATTGGACCAAGGCTATCTGCAGGGTACTGGCGTCCTCCCAGCGGCTGTGCTTGGCGTTCTAGGAGTTATTCAACACCCAGAGAGATGACCTCCGCAACACTATCTCTTTTAATGACACAGCTTTATTTCCTTAGCAACGTTCTTGACAACATGCAATAGGCAGTGTTAAAAATTCATGGCCAACGCATCATTTTACAGTTTCCTTCTTAAGTATCCATGGATATTTAAGATAAAGTCCTCCAAGTGGAATCTAAATAACTATTCATACCCTGAAAAGTGCTGAAAATACACTATTTTAAGTTCAATACAAATATAAGTAAAGTAGATTCAGATAAGGCACATATGATTTGGCAAAGGATAGCTTGCTTGAGGATTTGATTTTCCTCACCTGCTTTCTAAATATCTAATCTATAGTAGAACCAAGACACCTAAACAGCACAGGCTCATTTATTATGCATTGTAAAGCGTATTTCCTGCCAATTCATTCATGTTGCAAGACTAGCAAGGTTAATAGAAGAGTAGAACAAAAATTGTATTTTCCTTCCATATAACTGTCATAATTTTAAATTTATGATATACAAGTAGAGACGGAGGGAAAGAAAGGAAATATGCATGGGAGAAGGTCCCTAATTTAAACTAATGCTCCCTCTAATTTATTTTTTTAAGTTGTAAGTAGATAACTACGTAACATAAAAAAACCAAATACAAAGACTGAGTGTAAATGATTGTTTCATTCAACTATACCCCAAAGATGATAAATGTATGGCCTACTTTCTTTCACTCCCGTGGCAGACATCATTAATTGATCCAGGCTTGCTTCCTCACTTTGTATGATCTTACAATCTTTGTCTCTCTCACCTCACGATCTTTCTCAGTGCTAACATCTATGGCTTATAATGTGTCAGGCACTGTACTAATTGCTTTACACGCATTATCTCCTTTCCTAGCCCCACAACATCCCTAATGAGACAGCTAATGCTATTATCTCCATTTACAGATGTAGACAACGAGAATCAGAGGTTAAGTCACACAGTTGGAAGGGGCTGAGCCAATATTCAAAGCCAGGTTCACTTCATGCCAATGTCCATGCTCATAATGACTGTGCCATTACAGCCAGCTTCCACCAAGTGACTGGAGTTAGCACGTCATATATTAGCCATTTGCCATCGTGCTTCTCTATGCATACATTTCTTCTCTCTCCTTGCTAACAGTGGTCACAGAAAAGAAGGGTTATTGCTTCCAGACAAAAAGATCTTCCCTCAAAGCTCCACTGGTCTCAGCCTTCTTCTTAAAGGCCACACAAAGCAAATTCTTGGGTTGCACCTGGTAGCATCATTGTACCTCCAATCTCCTCTCTGCTATTCTGTGAAGGCTCCTCCTGACCAAGGTAAACACCGTCTGTTCTTTCATGGCTTCCGTACGTGCCTTTCATGTAGCAGGTCACCCTTCTGCGGCAGTGCTTCGGCCTGCCCACATCTCCCTGAAGCAAACAGAATGTTCCCAGTGAGCTCTGACCAGCCCGGACCACAGCACAGCTATCCCCACCTTCCATGTGCTGGCTCTCTTTATTACCACATCTGAAGACTGATTTTTTAACCAATTTCATAGCTCTCTTGACATATGAAGACTATTTAATATTCTACTGTCAGGCCTTCGACTCCAAAGAAGAAGGAGCCGGATGTGAGAAAAGGAAAGAGAAGAAAGGCAAGTCCTGGGGGAAGGAGGAAAGGGGAGGAGGAAACTATTTCTGACAGGAGAGGCTGCAAATTCCCCTTCTCAAGGTGTCCTCGTATCTAAAGAGAATATGCTCAGAAGCAAAATTTAGTGAAAGCAATGCAGTCCAAAACGCTCTCTCCTACTCTGCCTGAAATCCCATCATTTAAAGATTTATTGGGCTTAATAAGCAAAAACAAACAAAAACAAAAGGAAAACCTCATCCGTAATAACGTGGGTCACCAGACAATCACACACCTTCTGAGTTCTAAAAAGAAGGTAATTTGGTTTAGCCAATGATACTAAGCTTTGATACTGAGAGGATAACTTTTCGACGAGGTGAAGAGTTGAAGAGAGGGTGAAGCTGACTGGGACTTTGGGGATGGATGGGTAGTGGTGGGGGCAGAAAACCAAAATCCATTCTGGAGGATGGATATGATGACTATGATTTTTGGAAAATAAAAATCAGTCCTCATGGATAACAGAGGGTTTTGAACTGGTGCAGTGGCCAAATGCCTGAGACACGTGGAGGCCATAATTGCTTGTTGGTGGGCAGGCCTGGAAGGAACACAACCTGTGAGCCACACGGCAACTGACGGGCAGGAGCAGGGCTGTGGACGGTTCCAGGAGGCAAGTTCACCTTCGTGGCTGCTGCTTTCTTCTCCCTCCAGCCCAAGTATATGTCATTTCCCTCTTACGTCACACGGACAGGGACCATGTTCTGCTTTTCTCAGCATCCCCAGTGCCCCACACAACGTCTAGTGATGAGCACTCAAGTACGAACGCTGCTGGAACAGTCTTCCCATCCAATGTCCGGCCTGTGAGGTGCTGCTGCTGGAGGAGGGTGGTGACAGCCTTGCTGGGCTGGCTCCTCGGACATACTGACTCCCAGGGTCCTCAAAGGATTCAGAAGAGAAGGAGGTGACAGTCATGCTCAATCAGAGCAGGGGCCACCGACATGGAACCACAGGGTGGAAGCTGCACTGAGGTCTGACGAATGAGCTCTGGTTTGGCTATTGATCTCATACAACCACTTAATCACAATGGCAGTCTAATGAGTCTATTTTCTTTCTGAAAAAGAGCCACAATTGACCTCTCAGGTCTAAGATTTTAGATACGGGAAAGTAAGGGAGAAAAAAAATCCCAAAACAAACCAATAAAAACAGCAATAAAGCTATGATTGCAGCATATTAGGTTGAATTTTACACATTAGTGACCTTGGATGCCTAGGATTTGACCCCTAAATGGCCCCAGCTGAGTCAATTACTATTTGGGCACACACACCTGTGTTTTCTGTAAGTCAACACATTAATAAGGCTTTCTTTCATGCTAAAACTCCAGATAGATGAACTGGATTCAGTCCTAAGGATGTGCTCTATTAACAATTAAAGGTTACACAAAAAAAGCTTTAGAAACATTTTGCTTCCACAGGACACACTTGCTCTGCAAAACTATGGGTTACCATTGCTTGTTGATTTTAAACAATTATTTAACATGAACTCCTTTGTTCAGGAGGGCAGTTCTCATTTCTGCCACTAAAACAAGATATGTCATCCTGTGTACCTTTAGGTCCACCACAAACAGAGTAAATTGCAGGAATTAGAACAGGTGGAGGCAGAAGGGGGACAGACGGGTGCAGCGGGCAACAGCAACTGGCCAATACCCTTACTGTGGTAACAACACCTCAAGCTTTCTTTTCTTTCCCCCCTCCCTCAGTCCATACGACTTTAGATTTCTGCTCCTGTCACTTTCTCCCAGGTTCCAGAGGTAGGTTGGTGACCCTGGACCGGTCACTTGGGGAGTCCCACTCCCCCCGGCTGTTGGATGGGCATGAAGCACGAGAGAGATCAATGGAATCCACAGAGCCGAGTGCTGGGAGGAAAAGAGAACAGAACCCTGCTGGACCTAAAGTCAGGACAAGCCTGTGACATTTTCGTTAAATAAACAAATAAATTACCTTTTTTTTGGCTAAAGCCAGTTTGAGTTGTGTTTCTGTACCTTTTTCCTTAAAAATTCTGGACAAGATAGAGGTCAGTCTGTTGGAATTTTATTTCTTCTGATTTACTGTATTTGCACAACAGTGTTTAACATGAATGTGGTAGACAGTCTTAAGGTGGCCCCAGTGCTTCACGATTGGTGTAATCTCATCCCCTTGAGTGCGGGCTGACCCAGTGACCCTCTTCTAATGAACGGAAAACACAGCAATGGGTTGTCAGTTCCAAGATGAAGTTATGAAGAGACTGTGCCTTTTGCCTTACATGCCCTTGCTCAATCTCTCTGGGCCCACTTGCTTGGAGGGAAGCCAGCTGCCATGTTGGAGCCATCCATGTGGAAAAAACTAATATCTCCAACCAACAGCCAGCAAGGACCTGAGACTACAGCCACACGAGTGAGCTTAGAAGGGGGTCCTGGCCCAGTCCAGCCTTGAGTTGACTACAGCCCCAACCTATACCTTGATCATAGCCTCATGGGACATAGTGAGCTCAAGGAGCAAGCTAAGCTGCTCGGTCCAAGATTTCAGACTTGCAGGAAGTACAATACAATAAAAGTTTGTTGTTTTAAGCTGTTATATTTTGGGATAATTTGTCATGATGCAATACATAACTAATAGAATGGAATTAATCCCAAAAAGATTAACAATAAAATACTCACCCTTTGCCTCTTTGTTATGTTTCCCATGACAACCCTCAATTTATAAAAAGTACTTTATTTATTAGGACTTTCGATTTCAATTTCAATATTTTGCAGTGCACAGCATAATTCTATTAGGGTGATAAAACAATGTATTTGTGCAGTGAGATTCTTTAAGAGACTGACAGTTGAACTTCCATTCTGATTAAGACTAATTATGCAACAAATATATTCGTGCACCTGCTATGTCCCAGACACAAGAGGATACAGAGGGCAGGGTAGCCTGTTTCAAAGAGCTCAAAGCCCATCAGGAAAGGAGAGAAGTCCATAATACTTGGAAACAGAAGAACAAGAGGCGTGCCGTCACTCACTAATTGCGTGACACTGGACAAGCCACTTAACTTTCCAGTGCTATTCCCTCATCTGTGAAATGGAGAACAACACCACTAAGAGCTGATTTATCAGCTTATAAGATTGCTGGAAGAACCACAAAGTAAATGCATATAAAAACACTGTAAAAGTCTGAAATAAAATAAAACTATAATTATTGCAATGCTTATTATCAAAACTATAATCTACAGGCTCTCCTATACAAATAAATAAGATTCATAATTAATTTGCTGTTTACTGGCATGTGAAATTTATTTTCTATTAACTATTTAAACATGTCTGTAAATTTGAAATTGGCACTCCAGAGTTTGCTCGGTCTTGACCATTCTTTTCAAAACCATGCAATTTGAATTATTTCTCCTCTGAATTTAAACCTCTCATACTTTTATTTTAATTTATTCTCTGTGAGAAAATAGTCTAATTGTTTAAAGAAAAACTGAGTGAGGGGCTGGCCCCGTGGCCGAGTGGTTAAGTTCGCGCGCTCCGCTGCAGGCGGCCCAGTGTTTCGACGGTTCGAATCCTGGGCGCGGACATGGCACTGCTCGTCAGACCACGCTGAGGCAGCGTCCCACGTGCCACAACTAGAGGAACCCACAACGAAGAATACACAACTATGTACTGGGGGGCTTTGGGGAGAAAAAGGAAAAAATAAAATCTTTAAAAAAAAAAAAAAAACTGAGTGAAAATTACAAAGAACATGAAAATTCTAACCACTTTGGTCAATTAGTAACTTTTGTAAGCAAAAAAGGTTCTGTCCTATAAAAAAGAGACAAAATTTTCTTTGATGTTAAATTTAAACCATATTTCAAGGTACCATCTAGAATCGATTAAATGTTCTCACTACTTCTATTGCCTTTCTTCACTAAACTTCCTCTGATATACTTGGGATTTATTAGATCAACATTTTGAGGTCACTGAAAAACACTTTATTTTTCATATTTTTCCATATGCCACTGTATTTCAATTCATTGCTCTAGTCCAAATAGCCAGTCCATTAATAAAAATGCATAGGCAAGAAGAATTGATTCCATTTTAGGGAAAAGCTACCAACAATAAAATGCTTTGGACTGAGAAATCAATGGTTATTGAATTCTAGACTCCAAGCTAATATTTCCAGCTACACCGGTCCTTGCGACTCAAGTTGCCCACTTTGCTTCTAATGAACAAGGTCAAAATCATGAATTGAAATACCATGACACTAATAGAATACTTTACCGCAGAAGAATTTTAGCCTTGAGGCATCATAAACTGCCACGTATCTTTCCAGTGGGCCTAAATATTAATACATACATCAAAGTTGAAGACAGATATGTCCCTTGGAATCCACTATTCTAGTTGTCTATAGTTTGGTGTGAAATAAAATAAAACCAAACATTTATTAAGGTCTAACTATGGGCTAGCCTAGGTGCAGAGGGAATACAAAGATGAAGTAAAAAGTAGACGAAGTGGATAAAATATAATTGAAAACTTAGAGAAGGAAGGGTGAGGAATGATTTTGGTTTCTATTTTGGTCAAATTTTTCGAGGACAATGCCTTTAAAAGAGAGAAGGTGATGGAGCATCCAGACAATAGTTGGCACTATGGATCTCACTTGTGACATCTAAACTACAAAGAGGGAGGCAAGAGATTGCCGAGGAAGAGTTTACCGAGACAGAAGGCAAAAGAGCCAGGCCTGAACTCTGGAGAATTCAAGAGTTAAACGGGAGCAGGATAAGGTGACCAGAGAAGGGAAGAAAGACCTGGAAGAAGACGAGTCAGAGAAGCCAAGGCAGGAAACACTCAAAGACCAAAATGATGGCCAGTTGTCAAATGTGACAGAGAGATCAACAAAGTTTAGGAAGTTGCAAGGGCCACTACATTTACATCCGGCTGGTCTCCACCCTCTGTGCTGTACCACCTTCAGTGAAGCGGCAGGTGTGCAATCCAGAGGACCACGAGGCATCGTTCCGTCAGTCTGATGTCAACCGAGCACCTTCTCTGTGCCGCAGGGATGGGCAAGTACAAGCAATACATACAGAACTTTTGTAAAAGATATTTGGGAGGTGGGGGTAGGTGAGGAAGCAGAGTCAAGAGAGGTGAGAAGCAGACCATGTCTTCCGTGAGGGTGTGTTTAGGGAAGGGAGGAGCAGGTTGGGACTGCAGAAGTTTGAGAATAACGGCTCAGGGAAAGGCCAAGAGAGCGACTGGAGATAAAGACAAAGACTGATGAGTAGTGTGGACAGCCCAGCTGAGGCGGGCACTCATCAACCTGTAATGCAGCCAACCTTCATGCTTGAACAGTCTTCTCTCCCAGGAACGTCAGTAGCCTGAGCGCAGGAGTAACGACCACAGATGGTTTGGTGGCACTAAGGCCAAGTGTCGGCAGGCAAGAGAGGCTGAAGTCCAGGAGAGAAAACAAGGAGGGGCCTGAGGATGCAGCAGAGAGCTGGATGCCTAACGGAAGAACGAGAAGTCAGCGATGTGCTGACAGGCGGAGACGACAGGTAGGGACTGAAGTTGAACGAGAGAGTTCAACATTCAGATTTGGTGGTGAGGGAGAGGTTGAAAAATGGGATTCTATGAGATTTCTGAGCAGAAAAGGATATAAAAATAGACAGAGGAAACCTCATAAAATTAAGTTGCCAAATGTCTTAACAAAGCAGGAGAACTGATTCTACGTTTTAAAAATGATACACTTCACTCTACCTTTGCTCTATATAACCTAAAATTTATACTTTGCTCCTAACATTACATAATTCCAAGTAATATCAGGGCATTCCTGAGGCTTGCTGTTACATTTCACACTAAGAGACTCCTGTCAAGTTAGCAAAATATTGCGATTTATGATTATTTGGGAAACGTAACTTTAAGAAGGAAAAAATTTTAAAGTAAAAAATCAGTATCTTCCAAATGAAAAGAATAAATAGCTAATTGTTTGAGACAACTAGAAAACCCCAAGAAAGACACTTTGACAAAGCCAAGCTCAAATTGGATGATATAAATGATATAACCTGACACTGAGAGTTCCCCGAACACTGCTGTCAAGAATCAGAACAATATGCACTCTTAAACGTCACACCTTACAGTAAATAATTTCACTCTACTTGAGAAATATTTCCCATGAGCAAAGTTGATATGTGGTTATTTACTTTATTTTGGGGGATATGATTCATGTGTGACTTCGTCATAGAGCATATAAACCAGGAAAACCACTTCCTATAACATTTGCAAATTCTCATGAATTTTAGGATTTATTTGGAACCCCTGGGAGAACTCTTTGTTTTTACAACAGATTTATACCCATGTTCACATTTTTGTTCTTATAGATTAGAACAACAGTACTTTTGTAATTTTTTAACTTTTAATAATTTGAGTTTTAGGCATCACAGACACAACATGCATTCAAATTCAGATATTCAGGTGACCAGGTATGTCACTGTCCCCTGCTCTTGCTTTTGTGATGCTGAGGGATTAGGAACAAGGCTTAGTCAAGCTGCCACCCTACACCAGATTTGTTTGCTCATCTTAGTGATAATAAGTTTTCTTCTCATCCAAATATGCTATGAATTATATACATCAATTCCTAATTTCAGGTTCAGTGGGAAAACACAGACAGACAGACACACACCCTACAGTTACACCAGAATGTAGGTCAAATTCTCTGGTTCGAAGCACAACTGAGTTCAAAATAATTGAATGAGGAGGATTGAAATGAAAATTTA
Source organism: Equus quagga (assembly GCF_021613505.1). Taxonomy (NCBI): domain Eukaryota; kingdom Metazoa; phylum Chordata; class Mammalia; order Perissodactyla; family Equidae; genus Equus; species Equus quagga. The sequence continues at coordinate 3,896,744 of NC_060267.1, read as the reverse complement.
TCTCATTACAAAAATAGTTACTCATAACAGCAGTTGTTTTTGCTGTTTTTTCTACCTCTTCAGACATGGTATTATATCCGAGATGACTCAGGAATTTACCAACCTGTCAAGAGGGTTGAGGTTCCCATCATGACAGCATCCTTGAACAGCAACGTGGGAGGAAGGCACACAGCATGGCAGTTGGGAGATGTGACCACTTGGCACAGCTCTCAGCACACAGTAAGTGCTTAATGAATATTCGCTAATAAGATCTAACAGCTCAGATAATTGTAGGACATGTGGAGAGTTAATTAAGCTCGTCTGTCCCAGCTTTATGGAAAATAAGGACGATCACATCTATCTCAGAGAGTTGTGAGAAGTACACGAGACGATGCATGTAAAGTGTTCAGCACAGGGCCGGGCATGGACTCATCTCAGGAGACCAAGCGTTGAGAACTGTGTAACAAATGTGTGTTGAAAAAGAGAAGGTAGGTCTATAAAATATTATAAAATATAAATATTTCCTTTCCTCTTCCTTTTTTTTGTATTTAGATTCTCTAAAAATCTGTAGTAAGAGCTGTATTCTCTTACGCTGCTGGAGTAGTAGGAGGGGGGCAGTGTCACAATGACGCAGAGGGCAAACTCAAATTCTTACAGCCAAAGTGTACTGTTTTCTAAACTTGTTCATCATTTCAGATATGTGAATAGTGACTATGAAATAAGTTTCTGTGGGAGGCTCATGGGAATCAGTCTCCTGCACAGATTTTCAAGCAAGTAACATCTATTGATGGCCCAGAGTGTGCCAGGAGCCAGGTGCTGTCCTAGGTGCTGGAATATAAAGATGAGGAAGTGGCATTCACAGGCGAGACATACACGCATCACAAAACAAGTGAGTAAGCGAGGCATCATTCATATGCACAGGCGCCCCAGAGCTAACCTGGGATTGGGGTCGGATGGGGAGCTTCCTATGAAGTCTTTGAAGCAATGGGAAGGGTTTGGAGAAAGGAAAGGTTAAAAATACACCAAGTTCAGAGAGTTAAATATACTTATGTCAGTTCTATTCTTAGCTGACTATGCAATCCGGAGTTAGATATTTTCTCTCTTTAAGCCTTAAAACACAACGACTGAGCAAATGACTATGTTATTAAGGATAACAGTGATACGTAAAATCAGAGGGCTGGGTTGGAAGACGCAATAGTTTTTCTTAGCTCTAAGACTCCTTTTATGCCTGATCATCTTCCAAAAGGTCAGAAAAACACCATTGCACAAAAAACTTTGGGCTTTTTAAGAATGAAAGAGGTACTTGTCCCTATAAATCATGAAAACTCCATACTGGTAGGTAAAATCAGCCATAAACAACAGTTCCCAGGTGTTGGGAATTCCCAACTCTACTTCAGTAATGAAAGGCCACTGTACATCCATAAAGCGGGAATTTATAACCAGCGGCTGAGCACCTGTATATCTCACCCTAAATTTTGACAGCCATTCCCCGAAATGTGATCATGATTCTAGGCAGGGTGAAATGTACTGAGCAAAGTATTTTCAAAGTATGAGTTCATATTCATGTCTTCAAAACACCTGCAGAAATTAATATTTCCATATGCCAACCACAGTTTAACAAAAAACAAGTGTTAACCACAACTGTAATCATTTGTAAAACTCCCCACTGCAACTATTTGTTAACGTACATCCAACTTCTAGAATCAGGAAGATGCCAGTGTTGGCTTCACATTTTATACAGGTTACATTTGACATGTGCCTAGTTTCATCTCAAAATCGGGGCTTCACAAATCAAATGCTATTTTCCTCACCTGCAAATTCGTGAATCACATACCATGGCCAGCAGAAGAGCAACAGGAAAGCATGAGGCCAGCTCAGCAGTAATCAAAGGCACCTGTTTTCACAAAATGCGAGCCACTGTACTGAAATTAGGCATATTTTTAAAAAGTTTGCTGGTTAGATGCATCTCCTGAAGAGCAATTCAGACGATCATCAGAAAACAGATTTTATCTTATACTGAATTTATCATTTCTAAATATAAAAGATTGATCCTCTGCATCATATTTAACAAAGAGTAACTGATCTAGAAAATAATATTCCAATACGAAATATAAAATTCCCTGGTTATCTATTGATAGTAAAATAATAAACAACAGAAACGTAAAGGGTCCAATTCTCCATAAAGCACAGAATACGGTGATGCTGTGGGCTGTAACCCAAAGGATCCTGGACAACTTTGCCGGCTCTCTGTAAAAAATTTCTTTGAGATATAATCTTTGCTATCAAATGCACAAGCCATTAGAAGTCTCTATAATGTGGTGATTTTGAAAGACTAGGGAGAAGTATAATATATTTTTGTCCTACAAAAAACAAATAAGAAACTTTAAAACAATCGTACATTCTAGTATCCTGATTACAAGGCAAACACACTTTCAGTTTAAGACCTGTGCCCAATGGATGTTTAGAGTCCAGATGTAAGGTAGACCCTGACACACTGACACTAATCTAAAGGTGGAGCCAACCACTTTCTCATCGCCCACGCACCACTGCCACTGTGGCAGCCCCCAACTTGGCAGAAGTCTTCTAACAGAAAACCCCTATATATGAATTTCAACCGCAGCCCCATCTTTTTCAACAAAATAAAGTTTTTCTCCAATAACTATGCCTTCTTTGGCTGCAATCATATTTTACCTGTTAATAAAATACTGCAAAGGCCTTTATGATCAGGACTGGCTTTCAATCTACATTTTCCTAAGAAGAAAAGCATTCAGAATTCCAAATAACTGATTTGACAAATGAAGTTTAAGGAAATAGCTTATTCAGAAGATGTCAATGTAAGTATTGTCTTAAAGTGAACAAATACATTTCTAACTCAGGAGGGTCTTATGCCCTAGCCTCCCATCCAGATCGTCACATGGTGGCTCTCTCTCTTCAGTCAAGGTCAGCTCAGACATTAATTCTCAACGAAGGATCCCCTTAGCTGAAACACTCAGCCCTCCACCACCTCTGACGCTATCTCGTCGCTTTGGTCTCATTTTCTCCCTTGCACTTACCACTACTTCTTACTTTCTGTTTCCCTGTTGTATCGCTGGTTCCAGCAGGGCAAGGATCCTCTCTGTCTTCTCTACTACTCTATCTCCAGCACTGAGAATGATGTCTGCCACTGGTGGGCATCATCAAGTATTTGCTGAATAAATAACAACAGTGAGATGCTTATCATAAATTGAATCTTCCTTTTCTCGACAGGGTAGGGAAGTAAAGGAAGAAAATTTGAGCATTATACTATATTTTAATTTAAAATATTAATAATTATGAATATTTATTTGGCCATAATCTCATAATATTTTGAATCAAAGAGTTTCTAGAACAGAGACCTTTGAAGGTTTAGTATATTAACTGAAATTCAACTCAATTTCTACACATCTATAGACTTAATTGCTGATATTTAGTTTAAATCCACAAATTCAAAGAACCCAGCTCTATGGTTCAATGTTTCAGAAAAGCTTTTCAGCTCTAAGCTTACGTAATAGTTAATGAGATATTGGGTGGAATTCTAACGCTTCAAATAAAAAAGGCATGTAATCAATTCTATTACATATTCTAAAATACCACTGAGAGTGTTTCCCTCTGACATCATGGTGAATTATTCCATATTCTACACTTCATTTGATTTTTTTTTCTGAGTTCTTGACTGAGCTAATATATAAACACTTCTTGACTGAGCTAATATCTGGGACACTCCATAGTGGAGGAAAAACTCCACCCATTTAGGAGCTGCTAAAAGAAACAAAGAAACATGCACATATTCATTTGAGCACCTACCCCTCCATCTTTTTAAAAAAACAACTTAATGATTTTTAAGCAAGCTTACAGAGTTGTGCAACCAGCACCACAGTCTAATTGTTAGAACATTTCCATCACCCCATGCAGAAACCTGTGTCCGTTTGCATCCATATGTGGTCTTTGGAGTCTAGTTTTCTTCGTTTAGCATATTGTTGAGGTTCCTCCATGTTGCAGCATGTACTCATCCCCTATCTTTCTAAACTTATTCAGAAGTAGCTTTATCTCTAGGACACCACAACTGAATGTACAACAATCATAAAAATCCAACTCATGAATCCCAATGCTCATTTTGAGTTCCCTTTGCATAATCAATTTGCACTTAATCCTCTATATGATCATTACAAGAAATTAATCAAATGGGAAATCCATTCAGTACTCAACGCAAATTCCTTTATTAACGTAGCCACAGGGTTAATTCCTCTATCTGTTGAAACTCTCTCTTACATCATGAGAATTGTATGTTTAATCGGTTTTCCTGGTTTAGCCCCAAGAATAGTCAGCCTAAGACTGAGTCAAAAGACCCCTCTTCCTCAACAAGTTCATCTGGTCCTACAATCCATCCATCAAATATTGACGTATCTTCCAAATCTCTTGAGCCCTAGTCCCTCTCCATAACTCCAGCTTCCACATATGAAGCTGCCTCCTAACAATTCTCCTTGGGCATCTTCTCGGCAACTCAAACTCAGCATGTCAAATATACTTCTTCTGTTCACACTAACGTTTTCCCACAACTGCCATATCTGCCCTTTTACTTATATCTTCCCCTCTAATCCCTTTTATAGAGTAATACACACTACTCTTCCTAAAGTATAGCTCTTTTCTGGTTATACCTCTACTTAAAAACCTACAATAGTGCCACAGTGCCTACACAATGAATTTAAGCTCCTTAGCCTGCCGTTCATAACTATCCACCCTGCTTTACTTAATACCTTTATGAATAAGCTTTCTTCTATTAACAAGCACTAAGTGCTGGATTATGTCATTTAATTCACAATACCCCTAAGAGGTGGATATTCTTGACCCAATCCCACAGATGAGGAAACTGAGGCACAGACAAGATTGACTTGCCAAGTTCACATATCTACTAAGAGAGAGTGTCAGGATTCCAACTTGGGTAGTTTCATCCAGGCCCCACACCCTTAACCAGCAGGATGCAGCTGCCTCTGTAGAAAGAGAGGTCACCTTAGAGTAAAGAAAGAGTTTTGTTTTCGTTCTCACAAATATCTGTATAAGTGCAGTGTGAGTGTGTGTGTGTACACACACATGCACATGCAAATATCCTTTTGGGGGTCTCACTGTCCTACATTTGGCATTCTAAAGTATCTAGTTTCAAGGCACATGCTTATAAGAAAGACTTGTCTTGTAGTATCCAAACCCTCTTTTATGCAGCTGTAGATACTGTTGGCAGAACTCTGGTGAGACGTGGGTGGGGAAAGTTGTGTGGCTTCCTCTAAAGCAAGATTTACCTCTGAACAGAAAGTGAGGGCAGAGAATGTCAAATGCACAGTAGTCAAGCTGCTGAGAGAAATCATGTCTTCTGCTCCCATTTGCCCACTGGCTGTCTCCTTCCTCCACCTGCTCTGGCTGTGTGCTGGCCTGAGACACAGCTCCACCGACTAGACCTGTCCATGACTCCCTTCTTGGGGTCTGTCGCACTCTGCACTGGACTGTAGCACCCTCATTTTACAGCAAGAAACTGAAGAAGCATAGAGATCCAAGTGATTCATCCAAAGTCACAGAGTTTCTCAGTTCCACCAGAAGAATTAAATTTTTGGAGGGTAGAAACTTTAATTGAAAGAATCTAGTTTCCATCTCTGGCACTCATTTCTATCACATGAAGATAACCAAATAACCATGTGTTCCAAATTTTAAAAATTACCCACACTACCAAACTAGAAACTAGCCGATCTGAGTTTCAATCCTGGTTCTGGTCCTTTCTAGCTATGTGAACTGCAATTTGGGCAGCCCGAGAGACCTCAAGGACTGGAACTAGTGACTACAAAACTGTGAGGGGCCTCTGGATCTCTCATCTCCATCTCTTTTGCATGTTGACTTGATTCTGTCCCATTCCAGACTGGATTTTACCACGTGATAGAGGGAGTTGAGTGGAATTTGCAAACTCCCAGAGGAGCACTTGGATTGACTCAGCTTGGTTTACGTGTCCATTGCCAGACCAATCATCACAGCCAAGGAAATGGTATAATTATGTCAGTTTTGATCAATGAATAATAACTGAATTGGAGTGGAAACAGGGGTGTTTTAAATACGAGGACTGTTCTTCCCAGGGAAAAAAATGAATTTCAGGGCAGACAAATAGATATCTATTACATCATGCAAACAAAAAGCACTAGACTGTGTTTTTCAGTAAACAAATGAAAGGTTTGGTGACCTTTTAGAAATAAACAAGAGAAGAAAAAAGGAAAGAAAAATTACCACATGGATGTGGGCTCAATATAGAGCTCTTCTGGGTTTGTATACTTAAAATAAAAATAGCATTGAAGGAATTACTCACCTCCACATACCATATGTTACAGCAGTGAAAGAATAATGTGAATAGTGAGGAGGCATGAAATCTTACTGCACATTACATATAAAAGAGTCTATATTTGGGTCAAGACAAAGTTTTGAGTATGTATTATATTTGCTGCAATATGCAAACAACTTAACATACAATTTATAACTTGTTTAAAAGAGACAGAGGTTTATTCGATGACTTGCCTTGTCTGGAAGGGAATGCGTTTACACTGGAAGGGTTGAAACAGAAGCAGGATGCCCATAGAGCAGGGATGCTGAGAAAGGACTTCCTATACTGAACAGCAGGCTTCCCTAACCGAACTCCAAGCTTCCTCCTAATTCTAATACTCCTGACAGAATTATGCCATTTTAAGTCCCCTAAAGGGACGCTTTTTGACAAAAGTGGCTGTATTTGCAAACCACAGAGCAAATGGGAGGTGATACAAAAAACACTGTTAGCTGGCTTTTTTAGTCAATGCCAATCACTACAAATCATCTATAAATAAGACACCACATTAACCTGACTTTGTAGTATTGTGTTAGGAGTTAGTTTTTCTTCAAGAGTTTAGTTTAAGATAAGATGACCCACTGCTCAAAAGAATAAAGCTAACTACAAGGGAAAGGAACAGTTCTTCAGGAAGTCTCTCTTCTGGTCTTCGTTCTGCAAGCAGTATTGGGGGCTTGCAAAAGTCACTGGTTTGTATCCTAGTTGATTCAACTAAAAAATATTCGGGTTGGTCCCTTTCTAGGTTAATATTTATTTAAATTATTCCATGTGGGGAAAAAATACAGCTTGAGACAATAAAGTTGATGACACAAAGTACCCCAGACAAATGGAACATGGTAACGAATCAATTTTCAACAAAGAAACTACCCTAGGGCTGGAAAGCAATTCTTAGGAAAGAAAAATGAGCAGAGTAGTCATAAAACAGCAAGTTTGCCCTGTTTCTATATAATCGAGGTTTCTTCTAATTTGTTAGGGATTTGTTGAGCCAAACTAAGTACAGCTAAGGTTTGAATCATCCAGTAACTCATATCTAAGACCTGTCAGTTCGATGATCACTGTTTTTAACATAGAAAACCTTGGAGAGGTAAAGATAACCTACGAAATGTGCTGCCCTCTCTCCTTGCCCTTCTCGCTTCTCCCCCGCTCCTCCTGCCCTCCTCCCCGCCACAGGCAGAGGAAGCCCACAGCCCCTTTGATGGTGTGATCAGCTTCTACACGGCGGGACCAGGGACCAGCCATCTTCCCAAAGTATACGCAAAAGTGCTCACTTTCTCCTTTTGGCACACTTATCAAGAAAGAGAATCCTAAATAGATGTCAATTCCAGAAGCAGATAGAATGTGGTTACGTGAATTTACAAAAGAACAAAAAAATCTTGTTAACGGAATGAGTGAGAAGAAATTACTTGAACTAATTACCCACACAAGTTCCTAAAAATTCTCACCCTACAAACACCCACTACCAAAACTGTTTTTCCTCCAAGAAGAACAGGGCATTTTCCAATGAAACAAAAGAAAGTACGCAGCCCTCTGAAAGTGCAGTTTGAGCATCTCGGGCAGGTCAAAGCCTGAATTGGTTAACTAGGGACCTGAGATGCATACGTTGGTTAACAAAATAACTCAGCTAACAGTGTTTTTATACACACACATCAGAATCGTTGCTCATTATCTATTAGAATAGGCAAACAACAACAAAACAATAAAATAATTTGTAAATACAAATGACCTTTCTTCAAAAGGTCTAAACCATATTCACATTCCCCCTCTCTCCAGTCAGTAGGAAAGGTGAGTGGGTCACTCCACCTGCCCTGAGCAGCTTTCCCACACAGCTCTCCTCCCACCCAGGTGAGTCAGGAGGAGAAGGGAGGAGAGCGGTTACCATGGAGGAACCACGTGCCTAACTCAATGCCATTACACATGTGCAAGGTGCCAGGGCCATAAACAAAAGTGGCTCACATACCTTTCATATTTGTAAGAGACAAACAAATTCCTCTTTTTCAAGTAACTCAGTGCCTATGCGCTGCATGGACCAAGGCAGGTCAGGATTTCCATCATGGATGTGAACAGAGTTAAGAGAATGCTTATAAATCGTGCATTATCTGTTTTATAACTTGAATGTTATCCAGTGTGGTTTAATAAAAATATACATAAAAATAGGGCCAGAGGGTTTATTTTTTGTATGACAGATTAATCAAAATATGATCTTCCAGAGCCTTTAAAAAGGCATTGCTATAACATACTATTTAGTGAAAAACAAATAAAAGCACCAAACACAATAAAATTGAATTTCAGGATCCTTTTCTAGCTTTTTGTTACATTCAGTTTTATGAATCAGTTTTGTAGTCAGTGCAAGTTTTTCTTAAGGAAAAACACCAATGGAATCATCTATGTGAGACTTTCATTGTAAATGGCGCTTCTTGGCAGATAAGATTAAATATAAGGTGAGGTCTAGGATGTACCAACATGTTCAGAATTCCACAAGTTTATCAACAGTCTCCACAACTCCCTGATATTCAATGACAGACTATTATCCTAAAGGAGCAGCAATCTCCCTACTGACAATTCCTGCCAGAAAAACAATCCCTCAGGACATTCAGGGGAATTCTTTGGTTTAAATCCTTCAGCCAATACCTTCACCTGAGTTGTTTTAGAAATAAAACAAAGTTTAAAATGATATAGTGCTAGAACTTGAAAAATCTTAAGAAATAAAGCCACCTCCTGTCACACTTTAGGAGACAAAAACCAAAAAAAGTTTGGTTTTTTGCTCAAAGCATTTGTCTAGTTTATGTAAACTCTAACTCTAGAATTATGAAAGCATAGATGAGCGATGAAAACAGATCTTTAAAAAACCAAATATAGTCATTCAGGCACAATGACATACATCATGTCCATACAAAGTCAGGGAAGATTCAAAGCCAGTCTATCGTCATGATACAATTGCTAAAACTCAATTTTGATGGAGCTACCGAAAAATCATCCATTTTTAGAATAACTTCTCTTTCATAGCATCTGACCCTACTAACATTTTAATTTAGACTCTGGCACTTAATTTGATTATAAGCTGTATTGTATTTAAGAGGAAGGAAAGGATGGTGAAATTCTGAATCAGAATCACAATAGAAGAGACATTATTTAGGATACAGTTAGTCATCAGTTAGCACCTGAGAACATACAGAGGAAGGGCAGACTTCCTGGGGGATTTTCTGGGAAAGTTTTTCGATCTCAGTCTTTCATTACTCTCTATATAAAGTCCTTGTGGTAATCGGGATCACTAGACAAATTGACAAGATAAAGAGTTAAATTCTTTCAAGAAAGAAACACCAGAGGGAGAAAAATAAGATCAACACTTCTGGTTTATCAATAGCACCATTAACTAAGATGGCAATGTCATCAGCAAATTCCACCATGTTTTAAGCCTTAATGTAAATAGTTTTCCTAAGCCATCTAGGGAAACACAGGGCATAAACTTTCAAATTATGCCAAAGACTAATTAAAATAGATACGCCATAGATGTAATTGAATTCAACCTTATTACCCATTTGAGAGGATGGGTTCTAAGGATCAGTCTCACCCTGTAGTACTTTTCTCCAGCTATTAAGGATAAGTGGATGTCTCCCTACCCAATTCAGAGAGGCCCTGAAGCTGAAGCCGAAGGATGCACCGAGAGGGCATTATGTTATATGACACATCTTCTCTAAAAGCCCTGGCTGTTTGACATTTGATGAAATGTCAATTCCCAAGTGCCCGAATCCAACTGTGACACATTCTGTTGATGATGTAGCAGCTTGAAGCTGGGGACTCAACGTGCATGGAACTCCACAAAGTTGTATGTTATATAATGGGTGCTTGCTGATAAGAAAGAGATGAAAACATACCAGTTTTGCATCTGAAGTAAATGACTCTTGATGTTTAGCATCTTATTCTTAGCATGACTTTGACAAATCAGATAAATTAAGTCAGGGATCTCTTGAAGTTGCTGCACTTGATGTAAAAAGACTTCTGCCTTCGCTCTATTATTCTCTTACCTCTAGTTTGGGGATATTTCTTAGATATCTCCATAAATATTTCTCCTTGTGGGCGCATTTTATAAACTTACAAAATATTTGTTATTTTTAAATTCTTACCGAAAGTAGTAGGATGCAGGCATGTGAGAGAGATTGATTCTGTTTGTACAAACGTTACTATACAAAACCAAGAAGGTGTGAATTTGATTCAGCATCCATTGGTCCTAAGAATCTGTACAATGAACATCAATGTAATTAAAAGTTCCTAAGCTTCTTTTTTTTCCTCATTCTCCAAGTTTTCAGAATTACGTACGCAAGCCAACAGTAGTTTTTGATGTGACACAAATCTCAGTTAAATTCTTGAATATATTATGGAAACTAAATTTAGGAAACATTGTCACCACATTAGCACACATTATTCACGTAAAAGCTTTATGAAAGACAAATCTCTCTACAACTCAGAGACTACTCTGTAAAGGCAACATAGCCCTATTACTCAAGAAAATGTCAAAGAATTTTGCATTATTGTGTTACTGCCACCACAGGAATTTCAACCCTCAACTTTCCTCAATCACAACAGAATTTCTGGCACTTAGAGCTAATTCTCACGGATTTTAATACCACAGAAATGGAATCTAAATTATTTATTAGTCAATGCTCAGAGGTTGTAAATGGGATATATTCAAGATTAGACATCAAAAGGCTAGAAAGAATTAAACTTGAAATACAAGTTTATAAAGATCCTTATTCAAGAAGACAAAAACTTTTTAATTTTGTAAGTGTAGATCATATATAACTGTCAGTTTCCCCAATTAAGGGCACCTCATAAAGCCACTGATAGCTTTATGAAGCTGCTTTTTCTCTCTGCACCCTTAGGCATTTCCAGGCATTTAAAATCTATTGAGACAAGTCTAAATCCTCACCAGAAACTTGCAGCACTGATAAGAACAAGAAAAATTCTAGTCCTCTACTACTTATAAGGTAATTTACAAATGTCTTAATACGGATGTCTTGTTTTATTCTATAGGTATTGCTGCTTCTAGTTGATAGCAAAGTTTCCTTCATTTAATAACAAGATTATGAACGTGTATCAGAGAAAAGCATTTGAACTTCCTTCTACAAACCACCCCTCAGATTAATCTGGAAGTCAGTATCAGGAGCTTTAATCATCAGCATCGACTTGAACATGAACAACTGTTTCTTCCAAATAAGCTGGCCTTCCCTATTCAGGAAGGAAAAACCCAGTTATTTAAGAACAACAATTTCAACAGAAAATATGCTTACCACCTACTACACTGGTTTGCAAGACACTTTTTTGAATGGCTCATTAAAATGATAACAATCAATTAATTGAACCTAAAATACTAACATGTGTATAGACCTCGACTGGTTACACGGTCTAGATGCTATCTGATGGCTATTCTTGCAACAAATCAAGCAAAACGTAGCACTTCAGTACTTACAGACGGCTCACAGAGAACACCATCTGGGAAACCTTTTGCTTTTAAGACTTAAGCTCCACACAAGGTTTATTGTTAGCCCCGGCATGCGAGAAGGAACGGAGGGTGGAGGGGGGCGCTTACTTCGAAAATGCTCTGCCGCGTAATAATAGACATCCTCATAGCCCTCGTGGTAATCCTCTTCTGGCCGGTACTTTTTCCCCTTTCTTCTCCTAGATCTTCTTATCTGCTTGACAAAACCCAGGAAGCGGTCCATCTCTCACTCACCCTGCAGCCTGGCTCAGCCAGCACCAGAGCGGAGCAACAGCCCAGCTGCTCAGGGAGCTGGAGGAGCATGGATGCCCGACACAAACCTGGGGCCGGACGCGCTACCTTCCATCTGCCTCTGTGCCACCATCAACGCAGAGATTCTAGCCAGGAGAGGGGAAAAATCACAGCGATATGGGTTTGACAAGATTTCTTACTTTGCTCAATAAACTGTCAAATGCACAATTCAAAAAGAAAAAAAAAAAAGGAAAAGAGAGAGAAAGTGAAATGCCAATGAAAGACTAAGAGAAAAAATAAACAGCAAAGCTTTGGACTTCAAAACAAAACAGAACAAAGTTCAACAAGAGATTCAGCTGAGGCGAGAGGAGCGCCGGCGCCGGAAATCCACTATCCAGCGTCTCCATCACCGGGCGGGGGTGGAGGAGCAGAGAGGGGCGGGGAAACTTGTCAGTCAGCGGACTGAACCAACGCGGGAGACCGAACCGACTTTCTTACCTGCCAATCCCAGCCCCAATCCTAGCACCCTTGATGGCGAAGCACGTGCTTGGGAAACTTCTTCGAAAGCTATTATTTTGAATTGGGGCGGACGGATTAACCCCTTGTGCGCGCTTGCATAACATATTAATGAGCAGCAAAGTGGTTTCCTCCATACGTACTCCCTCTTGCTGACAAAAGTGTGCTGTATGTGTTAATTGGAGCAGCAGAGAGAAGGCTCAGCAGCTGCTTTCAAATGACACATTTACCCGCTGGGCATTAATGTATTCCAATCGCTGTTTGATCTAAATATTAAAATGCACTTCACCGAGAGGCTGCCGAAAGCCTAGTAACAGCATACCATAGTAAGCAAATAAAGGACACCGCATGGTTTTGGGGATAAGAAATACAAGCAATCCGACTCTGCTTACACTGAACTCAAATATACATGTAGCTGAGTTGTTAGACTTTAAAAAAAAATAATAAATAAAAACAAATGGGCTAAAGAACAAATAAAACTTAGTTCTTCTTGGTGAATAAGGAGGGGGGAGAGAAGTTTCAATACACACACACCCTGTTCATCCTTTGTCTCTAAAATCACAAACAGTTTTTTCTTTAAGTAGGACAATTAGAAACACTTCAGAGAAGACCAAGGAGGTACTCTAAAGTCCACACAGGCCAGCGTTTCTCATGGAGCTTCTTTCTCTCTCCAGCTTCTTTCTTCAGGGCTTTACACGAATGTGAATTTTTAACACCAGGAAAAATTCAATTTGTTTATAATAGAATTAATCAAACATGTGAGCAAATCACCTAGTAAACTAATAATATGCTGCAGCTCCATGTTCCCAGAGATGTAATTTTTTAAAGAGCTGCTTACTGTATAAAGATCGTCAGTATCTATGTAATATCAAGCCTGTAGGGCCATCCTAGAGGGAAATGACTGCACGATGCAATTTGTTGTTAGATTCTCAGGCAATCTGCCTCTCTCTAGAGCTAGCTCTCTGCACTCACATCGTAAGTGCTAATGATGGGTAGGGAGACATTTACTGAAAGAGGTAAATAGTCAACAACCAAAAATATTTCAGCTATGAAATATGTAAAGTTAGGTCGAATGGTTACATGAATTTCCCCAGTTCCTAGAGATTTGCCATTTTTTATGCCTTACAAGTGAGTTTGTGAAGAGAAACACAAACTTAATGATGCTGACAAAAAGATGCTATAAAATGTTTCACGAACATCTTTAAACAAAAAATCACTTGTCCTTAGGTTCCAAATCCTTTATTTATTATTCTGACTCCCTCAACCAAAATAAACTAGAACAATTAAAAAACAGTGAACTAGACAGGTGAAGATCTGGGGTCTAGATGTTGAATAGGTCAGTAAATAAGTGATAATAACAAGACATCATCTTTTCATTTAATCCTCCTATGAACCTTTATAATGAGGTGATATTTCCATGGATGACCAAAGAAGGTTCAAAGACGTTTTAGTGGTTTGTCCAAGATTGTGAAGGTAACACTGCTGAGTACCACCTCGTACCAGGGGTTTTTCTCATACAAATTCGGAAGTTATATCTAAGAATTATTTGCATTCAGTGTTTCATGGTTTTCTACATAAGTTTGCTATTCACATGGAATTTGAAAATAGTTGACTTTCATTTTTTACACGAGCTAAACATATGTCTTGGTGTATGTGATTAATTTGTCATATACACTTAACCCCAGAGTTTATACAGGCAACAAATTTTACCCAAATACACCTAAATTATAACTCCTAAATTAGTGGAGGACACATTATTTAAGTTTTGTAGTTTTAAGCTCCCAGTTCAATCTAAAAGGACGGACATTATACAACAGATGAGGCTTTGAGAGAGAGAAGATCCTTTTTGCATAGACCAACTGAAAACATTCCCCTACAGTTTACTGCTTTTTAATTTCAGTACTTAAAGAGAACAAGATTTCTGCAAGCAGTGGTAAGCAACCATTTTTGAACAGAACCAATGCAAAGTAAAATTGTCTACATAACAAACTGTTTTCAGAAATTATGCTTAAAGTACCTTTCTATTATTTTCCTAGTTTTGAAGAATTTTATTTGGGAGGTTAACATTTCAGTATCTGATTACAACGACAACATTTTTATACAAGATGAAGTTTGGCGGTGCTGGGGAAGAGTTTAGAGTTCGGCCATATACTTGGAGCGGTGTGGTGGAGGAGCCGACAGCCTTATTAGGACAATCCTGGATGCTTGGGGAGCAGGAATAGGGCATCTGCTATTTACAGGAGGTCTACTTGGGGCCCAGAGAATGAAAGAACGTGGCAGCATGCCATGTGAGGGAGGGGGAGCTTGTGTGTATGTGTCACAATTCAAAAGATAGAAGGCAAGACACTGCCACTCTGCCTGAGGGGTGGTGCAGGTGGACCAGATCCTGTGTCCATATCTCTGAATTTTTCCCATCTTCTATCCTAAATCCTCCATGCTTAGCAATGGAGGAGCAACCTAAAAGCTACAAGGACTTGCTGTCAGGCAGCAGTCAGCTAACACCCACAACAGTTGACAAACAGTCGAGTGCAGTTCAATTCTACTCAGTCGTACTACTGTTTCTGTAGAGAAAATCACCCTTTCACACTGTAGCATAAACACTGGTAAGTGGTGTGACTCACCAGTTATTGCACTCTACAGTCTAAACTGATGAGACAGTTTAGAGGTTGCAAATGGAAGTTCACAGAACAAGTATCTTCCACAATGTGTTTTGTTTGGCTCCCATAAGTGTTGTTTAGTCTGTTTGCTTTTTCAACTGGAGCCATTCTAAAAGTCAGGAAATTCATAAATAAATCAGAATTTCCTTTTCTCTTGAAGAGTCAAAAGATCAGGCAACTCTGGGCCCAGTTCCAACATGGCAACTATTGATTAGAGCCGAGTCGTGGCTGCCACCCAGAAGTAAACATATGCTTTCCACTTAGTCACGGTGCCCTCCCCAGGCCCAGCTCTCTCCCTCAGCCACCAGCTGGTCCCCGCAGGCGTTTGTGCTGCGAACCCTGGTTGAGGGGCTTTTCTCACTAGCCAGTTCTAAAATATTAATTTCTTTAAGAGAAATTTCAGCTCCCCTATATTTTGGTGTAAATAAAGCAGATTATTATGACAAATTGGTTTTAACTAAGCTAAATGTTCACTAAACAATAAAATTAAATTTCTTAGAAAGAAATTGTTTACATGAGAAAATAAAGTAGATTGCATTATTCAACAAAATGTGCTTCAACCAAGAATAGCAAATATAGGTGAGTAAATATTAAAAAAATTTTAAAAAGCTAATTCTTTTCTCCCTGAGAAGTAGGCAATTGCCTGACTAGCATCTGCGTGGTTTCCAAACCCTTCTGAATTAGGTTCTCCGTCCCCTTTTAGGAAAAGAGAGCTAGACCAACTACTGAGATTAAATCTTCCATTTACAACTGTCCCCTAGATCACTGATTAAATAGCGCCTTCTGTGTTTACTTAGATTCAGTAATGGTCCCAGTATTTACCGAGGAGCAGTAAGGGACATCTGGTCTATTAGAGACATCTCTCAGACATTGAGTCAATCTAGCCCTTTCAGATGCCATGGCATTTGCATGTGATGCCAAGGACTGTGGCAGCCTCCCTGTGACCTTAGGGGAGACACTCTGACGTGCTGCGGATGGCAGACTAGGGAATATACTCTGGTCCCTGGTAATGAAGGTATTCTTAACCCTGCCAGACCCAACACCACTTTATGTACAAATGACTTGTGATATCCCCCTTTACTAGTCTAAATGAAATTCATAGATCATGTGACATATGCACACATAATCTATACATAAAATGTATTCATAATGATATATATTTAAATATATGTTTAATAATATGTATTTAAATTAGTAAATCTGAGGACATGACCATACCAGAAGATGTAGTTAGATCCTTGCACCTACCTCTAATGAACAATTTCAAATTTAAGAGATGATCAGAAGCCATTCCATACAATGTACAGAAAATACCAGGCTCGAGCCACAGGTGGACACCCCAGCAAAAATTAGTACATTTGCTATATATTAAAATCGTGAAAAACACTTCATGTCAAGAGAATGAAAAGATGAATCACAGACTGGGAGGAAATATTTGCAAAAGATACATCTGATAAATGGCTGTCATCCAAAATATACAATTCTTAAAACTCAACAATAAGAAAGCAACCACCCGATTAAACAACGGGCCAAAGACTTTAACAGACACCTCACCAAAGCAGAGATACAGATGACAAAAAAGCATATGAAAAGATGCTCCACATCATATGCCATCAAGGAAACTCAAATTAAAGCAACAATGAGATACTACCACACCTCTCAGAATGGCCCAAATCTGGAATTCTGACAACACCAAATGCTGGCAAGGATATGGAGCAACAGGAACTTTCATTCATTGCTGGTGGGAACACAAAATGGAACAGCCACTTTGGAAGACAGTTTGGCAGTTTTTACAAAACTAAACATATTGTTACCATATGATCCAGCAATCATGTTCCTTAGTATTTACCCAAGGGAGTTGAAAACATGTCCATGCAAAAATCTGCACTTGGATGTTTATAGCAGCTTTATTCATCACTGCCAAAACTTGGAAGCAACTAAGATGTCCTTCAGAAGGTGCGTGGATAAATAAGCTGTGATACATCAGATAATGGAATATTATTCAGTGATAAGAGAATGAGCTATCAAGCCACTAAAAGACATGGAGGAAACTTCAATACATATTACTAAGTGAAAGAAGCCAATATGAAAAGGCTATTTACCATATGATTCTAACCATGTGACATCCTGGAAAAGGCAAAATTATGGAGACAGGAAAAAGATCAGTGGTTGCCAGAAGTTAGAGGGGAGAGAAGAATGAAGAGGCAAAGCATTGAGGGTTTTTAGGGCAGTGAAACTACTCTGTATGATACTGTAACGGGGGATACACGTCATTATACATTTGTTCCAACCCACTGAATGTACAACAGCAAGTGAACCCTGCGGTAGACTGTGGACTCTGGGTGATGACGATGTGTGAAAGTAGGTTCATTGACAGTAACAAATGTGCCACTCTGATACAGGATGTTGAAATGGGAGAAGCTATGTGTGTGTAGGGGCAGGGCTATACGGGAAATCTCCGTACCTTCTGTTCAATTTTGCTGTGAATCTTAAACTGCTCTGAACAATAAAGTCTTTTGAAAAGAAAAAACAAATACATTAAGCCTCTGTATATAACACTGTTAGCTTCTAGGCTCAAATAATTATAAATAAGCTTTCACTTAGAGGAATGTTTATGCACATAGATATTTGAAAGTTGTGCAGACGCAGGACAAATTTTCAGCGTGGAAGGATTTCCTCCTCATTTTGTACTTCTAGCACCCCAGGCCCCCACCCGGGAAATGCTGGTAGCCTCTCTCCCCTCCCGTCCTGCCCAGCAGTATGAGAGTCCAAAGCGCCCCTGGAAACTTCCCAACCACACCAACAGGCCATTTGGGGTTGCTCTGGCTGAAAACCACAGGCTACATTAACCACTCAAACGCTGCCCCACCCCTGGAATTCTTCCTGTCCTGTAAGACCTCCCCACGCCTCTTCATTCTCCTGGTTTAAGATCCATTGAAGGGTGGAGACTAATTTCATTACTCAGCTATTTCAGCAGCTCATATTCAAGATACAAAAATCTGAAGGGTATAACATTCACATTTTCTGTATTCTTGCTCTTCATGAATTTGTACAAAATGTTAGAGAAACCAAGTTCCAAAATAAATGCTTCAAATTAAAAATAAGTGCTTCACACAAAGCCCAAAGCATCTAAATGATTATTCTGCCATAACCGCACTTGGATCTCCTAGAAGGAAACGCTGTCTGTTGGTAGACTAGAATGAAGTCATTCTAGATAAAATCACCGAGGCCCTGCAATCAAGGAACACTCCAGTTCTTACACTTATTTAAGTAATGAAAACACTTGTTTCCATTGTGAAAAAAAATAAATAGTAAAACAACAGCTCATGGTCCAAACGGCGCTCATCAGAGCCTGAAGTCAAGTGCTTTCAGAGTAAAAGGGAACTTCCCTAAACCGTCCTCAGGCACACACAGCTGGGGTAAGAGGACACATCCACGCAGAGATGGGCACTCACAGTTCCTGGAGCTCAGGAAATCCCTCTGTTGCATTCACATGTTCCTGGAGCTCAGGAAATCCCTCTGTTGCATTCACATGTTGGCAATGCCAAGATACTGAAGTTAACAAAAGATACAGTTCTAATGACACGGACTTTTCTTAAGAATTTAGATTCACAAAATATTGATGTTAAGAGATTTCGGAGCTCATTCCCAGACTCTCCCCTCTCCCCTCCCCACGAGCATGCAAACCCCAGGGTCCCACCAGCTTCACACCGGAAATCCTAGGAGGCCCCCTCCTCCTGAAGCACCCCGACTCCGCTCTGGGAGCAGAAGAGTGGACTTCTCTGCACACCAATGAACTGTGCTTCCGCCTCTTCCACAACAATCACTCTCCCCCTCACGGTCTAGCTGGTTAAGGCCGAGTAGCCATCATTACTAATTCGAGGGATGTCAAATGGTCTGCATATTTATATTCGATATGCTACCTTTGTTTTAGTTCAGGGAAAATCATAAATATACATTTAACTTATGACTTTTAACCTTCTTTGCTATTTTTTCTATAAGCCTCTTTACAGTAAATTAATCAATAATAATGACAACAAAAACATCACATCTAAATATTTCTTGCTATGCATCAGTCTTCAAGAGCATCACCTACTCATTTAATCCTCCCCACAATCTTATGAAGTTGGTACAATCACGTATCTTCATTTGTAGATGAGGAAGGGAGATACAGACAAGTTAACTAACTTGCTCTCAGCCACATAGCTGAGGACAGCACATTTACCAGTCTGAAATGAAATTCATAGGTTATATAACCTTCACATTTAAAATTTAAAATGTATAACCTCCTAATAACAAACCAGGCAGTTTAGAGTCTATGCCCTTAACTATCATGCTATGCTGCCTCTCAAGAGTTATTCTACTTTAATAGTATTTTTCTTCCCTGAGGAAGATTAGCCCTGAGCTAACATCTGTGCCAATCCTCCTCACTTTATATATGGGTCACCACCACAGCATGGTTGACCTGTGGTGTAGGTCTGTGCCCAGGATATGAACCCGTGGATCCAGGCCGCTGAAGTAGAGCACACACTGAACTCAACCTCTATGCCCTGGGGCTGGCCCCTTAACAGTATTTTCTGAATGAAGATTATAACAGATTGCTATGGCATTTAGATGTCACTGTATACACTCAAATGAGTGATCTAATGGATTCATTTAAAATTTATAATATGCTAGAAATGATCTATCTTGCAAATATACAAATGATGAAAAGTACCATGAAAAACTTTAGATGTGAAGTTAAAAATCTGTAGGGAATGCATTTGTTTTCGAAACTGCCCTTAGTGCAAAAACGTTTGAGACCCCTGCCTAAATGTAGTGGTGGTTCCTTTTCACCTTTGTATCCTTAGCTGGGAGAACATGTTCTATGCTCAGTGTCTGATGAGTGGAGGAAAGATGGAATGAAGAGTGAATAGATGGATGAATGTATAATTGATTAAATGAAGCTAAAGAGACAAGAGGCAAAGCTAAGCTTGCTCACTGGGAGTGGGAGAGCTGTTATATAACGTCAATATAGCTGTGTTCTGTCCTCCTGGGCTAACAGGTCACAGGGAGGACAGGGATGTGAGAAGAGGCATGGAAGACACAAGTTTTGGCTTGCTGTCTTGCCCTCCCGTGATGCTCCAAGAGAACACACCTAGCAATCCACAGCCCGTTTAAGTGGAGACAGACCTGAACGGAGATGCATGGAGCCAACCTAAGCCACAGCTCCAGCCAAGCCCACAGGTCTGGCAGCCTGAAGCCGAGCTGCCAGGTTGAGCCCAGCCTTGATTAACCCCACTGCAAACTCCCTGCAGACCAGTGAGCAGAAGAGTGCAAACGATTGTTGCTGTGAACCGCTGGATTTGGGGAGTGACTCATAATGCAGCCATACAGTACGTGCTGACCAAGGTACCATTGCATACTCATCTGTTACAGCTCCTGCCGTCCTACGACGTCTATCCTTTATCTGTCTCCCTGACTAGACTGGGAGGCACAGAGAACAAGAGCCGTATCTTATTGACGTTTAGATCTTCGGTCTCTGGCACAGTACTGGGCTGAGAGTGGACGTCACATGTTTAAGATGGAATGAATGGACGAAATAATGAAGTGTTACATAATTTCCAAGGTTTCTCTCAGTTCTAATTGTAACCACTCAAGCACCCAACCCCGGGCTGAATAGGCCCAAATACACATTGGGGAGCCTCAGAAAGAGAACAATGGTTGCATAGGAATAGTCCCAGCACGTGACTGGCAACCATCATTGTTCCTGTTGTTCCAAGAATGTGCATCTTGACACATGATACACTCATGAGGAGAATGCTACCTGGGTCCTCCCAAAATTAAGATCAGGATGTGAAAGATCCTCTTCAGTTTGAGGATCAGTTAAGGCTACTTGTTAGAAAATCTAAATTAGGCTTGGCCTTAACTCTTAAGAAAAAAAAAACACACTCCTTACTTTCTTTGGATCTTGAAAACCCCGTTTCTGCCTTTTTCTATGTTTTTTATTTTTAACCCCTGGTAGATGTTTTTGGAATTGTGTTTCCGGAATTCTGGATTATGTGAGAATAATCCCATAATCCATGCAGCTCAAAGGTCAATCCAAGGAAGGAAATTCTGGTCTACCCATTTAAGTTTCACTGATTGTAACTAATTGTTTCTTGTCAGGAAATTCAGCCTCATGGTGAGAACAAAAGGAAAATGTTATCAAGAAAGGCTGGAAATTGGAGAGTTATCCTCAGTTGATCAACTTTAACCTCTATTCTTTTTTGTACAAAGATTAAATATTCCTGAAAAAGAAATATAAACCATTGGATTATTTTTTTCAAGAAGAATGACACAAAGTCAGAGTGAGCTTGTTGCTAAGTCTTTCAAAATATCCAAATTAGTTTTGCAAGTGTGCATAATATCCATTATTTGCCTAAATTAAATTTTTGTCTGCACTGACTTTACGAAAATGGGTATATAGCTTACTGAACAGGTATGGACAACATTATGCCTTTTAAATATTTCATTGCTGGTGGATGATGCAAGGTTAAATAAACAGAGAGAAGCACCTTAGTCCAATCTATAACTGGTACTATGCCATTAAATGGAAGGAGAATGCTATTCTGTTTGTATTGTCACCCACATAGTTTGCACCCACTGAGCTCCAGATTCACATAACCATATCCAACTTCCTACTGAGGCGCCTAACAGGCATCTCCAAGACAGCAAGCTCAGAAACTCTAGGCCCAGCCCTCACCTGTACCTCCCCTCGTAGTTCCATCTTGGCCAACAGTATTATCCTTCTACTTGTTCAAACCAAAATCCTTGATTCCCCTCCTTTAGACTTTACCCTCATCCAATTTACCAGCCATGCCTTCAAAACAAATCCCAAATCTACCCACTTTCCTATGTTCCGCTGCTACTCTAAAGCCAGCCAGCATTCTTTCTAACCAGGCACCTCATTTCTGCTCTTGCTGTTTTCCAGTCAACAAGCAGAACGATCAGATTAAACATACATCAGATAAGGTCACTTGCCTGCTTAAAACTCTGCAATGAACTCTATGTGCTCCTACTGCACAGAAAATAAAACTCCACAATCCTCATCAGGGCCTTTAAAGCCCACGTTGAGCGGTCCCTCCCTATCTCCTAGCTTCTCCTTGTGTTGCTCCACAGTGACCGCTCCTGTCCCCGGCAAAGTGCCAACCAAGCTCAGAGCCCTTGTCCTGCCTGGTGACTCTGTGCCAAATGCACTGCCCTGAGATCTTTGCATGGATGGGTCTTTCTGTATTACTCTGGTCTCAGCTCAAATTCTGTCTCCGCCTGGTGAGGTCACCCCAGATCCCCCCACCCTAATATCGTCCTCACAGTCACTTTCCATCGTAACACCCAGTCACTCCTCCCTGTCAGAAATTACTGCTTGATAATGTGCTGACTTGGATGTGATCCATTTCTTCTCTTCCAGAACATGCCCTCCCTCTGTGAGAGTCAGGACCTTCGCCCTTACGGACACTGCTCCGCCTCGGGGCATGAACAGCGCCTGTAAAGCTCCTGTGGAATGAAGGAGTCAGATTTAGTCTGAGATAAGCACATACTGCTCATGGTTCATGGAAACACACTATTTAAATTATACAAGTTTCCTTCCTAAAAGGGGTATCAGGCACCAAAATCAGCCAGCAAGGATATGAAATAGGACCAGTTCTAAAGGTTGGTCAGAGCTGGCGTGGATTAAGCAGCTAGCATGCACAGATGCTAAATGCATTTTACAGAGTGAATAAACGAATCTTTAAAGCTAAAGATGTCCCAAAAGCCCTTAGAAACTAACGGCTTTAAACTCTTCACTAAACTTGTAACTAAAGCTAATATCAAGTAGAAAGAAGCTTAGAATTCTCCCCATCTCCTGTTGCACACCACTGCTTCAAAACCACAGAGTGTGCGATATGCACGTGGGAGCAAGTGAGCAAGTAAACGCACAAGCCGAAGAAGGAAGCAGCCAAAGGCTCAACAGTAAAAGCCAAGAAGAGGGGCAGGAAGCCAGGGTAACCCAAAGTGGACAACAGCTTTTGAAAACCAACAACTCGTAAGCACTGTGACAGCCACCCAGACAAGCATGCTGTGAATGACAGCTAGAATTGTGGGTCTAAGAAATAGCTTTAAGAGAAAAAGGTCAGGAAGGTAAGATGAATCATACAGCAAAGCACTTAGAGGAAGGAAAAGAAGAGAAATTTAAATTAGATTAGTCATCACAACTCAGAAAAAAAGTGAGACTAGAGGAAACTATTTTAAATACCAAGAAAATGTTCCTGTAGCCAAATGAACCTATATATATATATAAAAACACAAAACCCTAAGCTTTTTGAAATGCAACGCTTTGGTAATATAAACCAACCAAGAAACATAAATAAACAAATAAATGTGTGCCATTTATAAACAGATTTTTTTCTTGCTCTCTAGTAGCGTGGAAGGACAATTGGGGTGGGGGGAGGAGAGAAGAGAGGGGGGAAGTGGGGAGAGAGGGAGGGAGGAAGTATGAATGAATTCCCAGTAGGTAATATATTGTTCAGAACCATCAAAATGGAGCTTTAATGGACCGAGTGAAGTCTCACAATTACCTAAAAAGACTTCATAATCAGCACGATTTTTTTCCCTATCACTTGAAGCCATCTAGCTGCTTAAAAATAATAACATCTTGCAGCTACAAGAGACTTTCTACTCTAAATCTTTCTATCTACGATACATTACATCTTCAGGGAAAATACAAATTCTGATACTGTGCACAGTTTTGAAACTCCTATAATACTTAGATGGCACATTTAGCATTTCAAATTTGGAAATTAATTTTAAGTTTTTATGGTTTTTTTTTTTTTGGTGAGGAAGATTGGCCCTGAGCTAACATAAGTTTCTCTCTCTTTTTTTTATTCCCCAAAGCCCCAGCACATAATTGCATATCCTAGTTGTATGTCCTTTGAGTTCTTCTATGTGGGATGCCACCCCAGCATGGCTTGATGAGCGGTGCTAAGTCCACACCCAGGATCCAAACCAGCAAACCCCACCAGGGCGGCGAAGCAGAGGGCACAAACTCAACCACCATGCCACCAGACCGGCCCTTAAGTTTTTATTTTTAACTCTTCTATGCTCATTCCAACCTGAGTTATTCACTGAACATATTAATTAATTTTACACGATGGGAAAAAATCTTTAAAAAGTGAAAGAATAATCTGTTATACAAGTCCTTTGAAGCCTAATATATTTGGAATCTCAGAACGACTGCCTGACATTTCATTTTGCAAGAAGTCTAAACAACCACAATAAATTTACAAATGCAGACATGCCACAGTTAAATTTCATTTCACGCTCAGTAAGCAAACATCATCAAACTATAAGCACCGTCCTCCACTGTCTTTTTAACTCAAAGTCTTGTAGCCAATGGATGGTCGACCTTGAAATACTTCACAGATGGATGAATTGGCTCAGTTTATTCATCAATTTGCAGCCTAGCAAACTTGGGCTATACGTATGACTGTTCAGGCAGGCGGCTCCACGCTTTATTTAATAAACACCACAAATAATTAGGGATTAGACAGAATCAAATTAGTGACCTAATTGAATTATTCAGGGAAAAAGTCTTCTAAAAATAAGGAGTATTTTTTTCTGCATTCCGTAGAAATTTGATTCCACTTTCATTTCTTAATGGCAAATTTCTTTAAACAGTTTGCATCGATTTCAATGAAAGCAGGAAAAAATACCTTCATTGAAGAAATCATCATATTACACAGGGGTCTTGGAAACTAAATGAGGATTGAGTGCTACAGAGTGCTGGGTAACTACTGTATTTATCTGTACTTACCTGCCTTTTTAGATTATAAATAAAAAGGAAGCTTTCTTTACTTAAACATGTTTCGTTTTGTAATACTGCCAATTCGTTTGTCATTCTGCACTTATCAGTAACTCAGTAAAAGTAATAACGATACAATATTAAAGCACACAGGAAAAAACCCCTGATAACCTACTTTATAATTTTGAAGCCAAAATTCCACTCCGTGTATGAGAACCTTCTGTTCAATTTTTATTTATTCAGCTTAAAAATTGTTACACAGTATCAACTTTCAATTACAAACTATTGAAAAGGCAAACTGTGGATGCAGATTTTACACCAAGGAAAATTTGACTAACAAAACATTAAAACTCACAGATTGAATTGAACAAATTTTCTTTAAAGTTGCACTACACACCATCCACCAGCAGGGGAGCTCGCTCCCGAAAAGCCCAAGAGTGAGTTATAACGACCATTTGCATGAACGTCAGTTGTCCAGACCCATACTGACGTCTTCTTTCATATCATTGGTGTATCACTGAGTAAATTTCTTTCCATAAGCAGCACCCTGACGACTTCGAACTCTCCAGAAGTGATGTAGCTATTTAGTGATGTAGTTAGAATTGAACTCCAGTTCAAAGCCCATCTATGGACAAGGCTATCTAAGTGCTCTTTCTGTAATGCATTCTTACAGAAATAAAATTCAATTATTTTTGCACAGTAATGCCTGTCAAAATTTAACTCGCAGAACATATTCATTAACCCTATCACAGCTGCTCTTTACAAAACCCTCTAATCTTCTGCTTTCTTAACTGTGAGTTCAAGGGCAAAATGGTCCTTTTCGTTGTTGCAGGCTGGATGTCTAAGCATATATTTTTCCCTCTTTTCATTCATTCTTGCAACAAAGAATTTACTGAATGCTTACTGTGTGACCAGAACCACTGAGGACTCTGGATACCATACAAAATAAAAAGCAGACCATGACCATATCTTAATGAAGCTTATATTCGGCAGGGGGGTGGGAGGGATGACAGTTTATGCAAAAAGTAAATAAAGAAAATCAGTAAGAAGGACCTACATTGGATATTTATATGTATATAGTAAGTGCTCCACACAAATTTGTTTAAAGAATGAAGCAACTACTATTCCATTCAATCTTCCACTGGAATCTTACTAACAAAAGAAAAGTCAAGCCCCATTATAAAGCGTGTGATTAGTGATTCTCATGGGGGCGGGGTTCATAAGATGGGAGTATCCACATCCCCTGGGGAGGGGCCTTTTCCAACTCACCAGGACCCTTCGGAGCCAGCTCAGGGACCCCTCCTCCAGGAAAGCTCGCTCATCCCTCTCCCTTGTCCCCTCCAAGGGGTCTAGGCTTAGGAGCTACAGCATCCTGGCCTCACTCTACTAGTCAGGACACTGGTTCAGGCGCTTAAACGAGATGGGAGGTTTCTTTCTTTCTCATATTAATGTCTGAGCTGGTAGATGGTGGCCGGGGGCTGGAGAGAGTAGGCGGCACTGCTATATAAACTCATCCAGCGAGCCTGGGTCCTTCTATCTGAAAGGTTCTACCTTGAAATCTTGTCCTGATACTCAGGAGTGTGATTCGCCTACTGCCATGGCCAAGTTTCGGTCCGAAGGAAGAGGAAAAAAGATGGTGAAGTTTCCTTTTCAGAACAGAACTGGTAAGTTGCACATACTACTACTGCTCACGCCATTGTTAAGTGGCCACACCTTACTGCAAGGGAGGGAGGAAAATGTGGTGCTTCTAGCTGGGTGGCCACGTGCCTAGTCAAAATGTGGGAGTTTCTATTAATAAAGAATGGATGAATAAGTATTGGAGGATAACCAATTTGTCTCCCCTGACTTATTTCATTATAGCATTATTAGTCTCTGTTGTGACTGAGACCTTATTTGACCTTCCCCAGGGCTGATCTCAAGGTGTGCTCAGCAAAGAGGTAGCTCTGTCCATCCTTGTTTCCCTGGTACCTGGCAGAGAGCCCGCCCTCTTATCACTTCCTGGGGGCTGACTAGACTAAGGGCTCTGTTGAAATCTCATTTTCTCTGTGCAACAACCTAGTGAGGAGGTGTAATAATCTAATTTTATAGGTGCCGATATTTATAAACTTACCCATTTAAGACAATAAATTATGGATTTAGTATTTGAAACCAAACTTGTAGGACTCCTCACATCCCTGCTCTTACAACAAACCATGCTGGCCCATTTTAAGGAAACGACAAAACTTGAGGCTACTATTTTAAAATATAGACACAAAACCTTACCTTAGAGAGGTGTTGGAATTTTCAGATGATTATTCTAACATTAGCAGCCTTATTTTTATCCTACACCAATGGAAATTCTGAATGACAAGAAACAAGA
The DNA here is from genome assembly GCF_021613505.1 of Equus quagga. Lineage (NCBI taxonomy): Eukaryota > Metazoa > Chordata > Mammalia > Perissodactyla > Equidae > Equus > Equus quagga. The sequence continues at coordinate 3,869,345 of NC_060267.1, read as the reverse complement.
ATTCTGATGATAAAGACTCTGAACTTCTTACAGAGACTTGAAAATATCTGGAATAAAACAAAACCTAGATTGTCAGCCCCTTGTGCTCATCAAATTTGTCATATCATTTGCCTCACGATTAGGGTCGTCATCCTTCATATTCTAAACTAGAGAACAGTGAGGTTTATACTAACGTTTTTTCGATTTTAATTTTATTGTGGTAAAAACACTTAGCAGGAGATCTACCCTCTTAACAGATTTTCAAATATACAATAAACTATTGTTACCTATAGGCATGACGTTGTACAGCCGATCTCTACAACTTACTCACCTTGCATAACTGAAACTTGGTGGGAATGTGAAATGGGGCTGCCCCTGTGGAAACCAACACAGAGGCTCCTCAAAAAATTAAAAATAAAACTACCATAGGGTCCAGCAACCCCGCTTCTGGGTCTTTATCGAAAAGAAGTGAAATCAGGATCTCCAAGAGGTACGAGCCGTCCCCTGTTGACTGCAGCACTGTTCACCAGAGCCAAGATGTGGAAACAACTGAAATGTCCACCCTCAGATGGAGAGAAAATAAAACGTAGTATACACACACAACAGAATAGTATTCAGCCGTAAACGGGAATGAAATTCTGCAATACAGTAACATTTTAACCAATGCAAAGTACTCTTTCCTCAGAAAACAAATAGGACTTTCTCCAAGAGTTTGAGAAACATCAAGTTAAACAAAATTATGTTTCTCAGCTGCAGGACTTTTTAGAGCTTCGATGCCACTTCTATGCCACCGTGCATCCTGACTGTCTGAAAGGGGGCGAACTTACTTCCCCACGGTACGTGTTCTTTCCCACGGACCATCTCCCACTACAGCAGCGGTTCTTAAACGCTCTGGTCTCAAGAAGTCTCTATTCTCTTAAAAATTATGTCCTCAAAAGATTGAGGACATCATAAGGCTTTTATTTACATGAGTTAAATCTATTGATATTTACCATATTAAAAATAAAACTGAGAATTTGAAACTATATTACTAATTTATTTTAAAATAACGTTAATAATAATAACAGTTACATGTTAATATAAAAACATTACATTAATATAAAAACCATTACACGCTAATATAAATAATTTTATGAAAAATAACTGTCTTTCTCAAAACAAAAAATTTAGTGAGATTAGCTTTGTTTTACATTTTTACAAATCTAACGAGTAGCTTAATAAGAAAAAGATGCATTTTCATGTCAGATTCTGCATTCAAACTCTTACAATGTGTTGTTTGATCAAAGTATACAAAGAAAATCCAGCCTCCCACAGACATGTAGTTGGAAAAGGACAGCGTGTTTTAACAGCCTTTTCAGACAAGAGCGGGTGTTCTTCTTTGACGTAACACCAGAATTCAACAGGACGCAGTTTCTTAAAGATTGGCTGCAATGCGGAATCTGAAATGAACTTTTATACTCTGTTACGTTAACTTTTCGTACCCTGTTACATTAAAATTCAATGGTCTAGCTTACATTTTGAATATTTTTACACATGGTTTTGCAGCATAATGCATTTTCATTTGGAAAATATTGGTTCGATGAGTTATGCAGGTCCTCCAAATGTTGATATGTTTTATTCTACCATATTAAAACATCATATTCATTATCACCACTGATCTTATCAGAAAAGTCACTAAGTATTGGCAAGATGTCAAGCTCATGACGGTGGATACAAATGTCCCAAACTTCCAATTTTCACTTGAAAGCTCAGATTTTATCACTGGCAATAAAAATTATCTTTTGCCTTTTTTTTTTTTTCCTTGCTGAGGAAGACTGGCCCAGAGCTAACATCTGTTTTGGTATACGGGACACCAGCACAGCATGGCTTGATGAGCAGTATGTAGGTCTGCGCCTGGGATCCAAACTCGTGAACCCAGCCCTCCAAAGCAGAGGACACAAACTTAACCATTATGCCACGGGGCCAGCCCCATCTGTTGCTGTCTTTGAAGTAAAGTTCATTTTGTTCATTTTCAAGAAAACGTCTGCCCAATGCCCAAGTCTGAGTAACCATGGTTTGCCTGTGGTTCTTCCAATAAAATGTTATTCCTTGGGATGTGGTTAGTTCAATTTACAATGCAAACAATCCAGCACGAGCTTTCTCTTGAGACAGCCACCGTACGTGGTATGCAACAGAAGTGCTTTAGGAGTACATTCCCATTTCATAACACAGAATATTAAAACGATGTTTATTACCTCATCAAAGACATCCTTAAGTGAAACCTGCTTTTTGCTTTTAATTGCAAATGTGTGGTGAAGAATATAATGATGACTAGGATACTTTGGTGCCACTATCGTTGCGCTAACTCTCCAAAGATGCCATGTACCATTGGGTAACAGCAAATAATACAGACCCCAGGGGTCCATGGACCACACTTTTGAGAACCCTGTTATACACAATTACTTCTGAGCAAAAACAGATCAGAGCCTGGGGTTTCCTGCTATTTGCTTCAAGTTCTAACAAAGGCTTTCCCAAAAATCTTAGTGCAATTTAAAGGTTTAATAATTTGAGAAGTATACATGCTAAAAAATCCGTTAAATGTCTTTTATATGTATTTAGTTTAGTGCATTTGAAAGAATACATTTCTTATTTAACATTTTTGCCTGCAAGTGCTTCCAGGTGGATTGGTAGAGAAGGCCCCTTGCTTGGCCACCTCAGTTAGCAGATCTGCCTCTATTTTTTTTTTTTTTGGAGGTAATATCCAAACCGTTGTGTATATATCAAAACCTTGTTATTTTGGTGATTTCAAAGCTGAGATTACAAATGTAATCCTTTCAGTCAATGAGCTCAGCTGATGAACGTGTTTACAAGGTTTAAAGATCAACTAGAGCAATGTATAGCATAACATGGTAGTTATATTGAATTGTAATAACAAACATCAATATTTTAATGTTAAGTAATCAGCCTTTCAAATGTTGTTTTCTGTAAGTAATTACATTCTATTATTCTTAGGGTACTTGTCTCACAGTGCAAATACAGTAAAAACACATGAACTAAACCATTCACTCAACAGTCAATAAATATTTATTGAGTAACTATTATGTACCAGGAATTGGACTGGGCACTCCAACCATTTAGTAAAGGAAGCTTTTAAATAACATAGATTGGTATATTGAAAGTATTCTTTATAATGCCAGTACGAAGTAGTTTCTGAGATTTTTATGCTAAAAATGTCAAACTAAAGTTATTATTTTTAATACTTGCCTAATTCAACCTAATCCTATCCTAGTAATTATAGTAAAATTATGAACTTGGTAGAGACAAGTAAAATTGAGTAAGAACTTTTACTTGACATTGTTTTTAAAATTTATCAAAAGATAATGAGCACAATGAAAATGGTGCCCCAGATTTTACATCTCAGCCAAAATACAGAAAGTTATAGGTGAACAAAGGTCACTGATAACTGTTCTTTCTTCATGGATGCCACGAGTACTCAATTCCGGAGCCTCAGGACATGGATAACTGTGGTGCTTCCCTGACTTCTTGCTTCCTGACATAAAAAATAAAGAATATTTCTTCAGATTCTGTTTGTAATTTTCTAACAGACTGAGAAAAAGTTAAACAAGTGTCAGTCGACAGAAATAAAAACACTATCATTGTCAATATAATTTAGTCAAAGTTATGTTTTAATTTTTAGGGCTGCTACCTAGTCTCTGGAGGGAAACTGAACCAATAGTAATTAGAAACCCCTCTTATACACACTCACTCCTCTGGGTTTTGGAAACAAAATAAACCAATGAGGTCATCAGCAAAACCCCTCTTCTGAAGCAGTCTTGTGGAAGCAGGTGACCTCTGAGGGAAAGGCGTGGACTGCACAGGAGACTGGACCCCCATCAGAACGAGGGGCGCTTCCACATAGACCTCATTAAAGAGCAGCAAGTGGAGGCTCTGCTGCCACTGTGGTCCGAGCAGGGTTGTGAGCATCATGTCCTTGGCCAACCACATGCATCCCAGGAAGAACACCCCGATGATGAGCATTCCTTTCCCTAGACCAGAGAAGGAAGAGGAGCTAAGTGGTGGTGCCACTTCTATCTTTTGTGTGTGCACAGCGTCCAAATAAACGTGCCTCCTTTTCTTTCCAGATACTTGGTATTCAGAAAGCATCACGCAGTTGAAACATGTAGGTGGGCTAGGAAAAAATGAGTTAGACTGACTTGTAAGTGACTCAACAGAAGCCCAGAAGCCATACTGCAACCTCCCTAGAAGCAGAATACCCGGCAAGGTGGCTTCATCATTCTGCATTCTTATTTTCACCTGTAATGCTTTCTGGCTAACAAAACCTTATGCTTTCTCAGCACACCTGTGAAAGGTCAGTATGCCGTTCCCCTTATAAAGCCTAAGCTAGTGATGCAGAAATAGGTCTCTTATCGAGAACAGACCTGCTGACTGGCTCCAGCAGAGCCCGCTAACTAACGGCATGACCTTGGGCAAATGACCGAACCTCTCCAGACTTGTTTTCTCATCTGTAAAATGAGGGGACTGAACAATATGACACTTTATGTGTTTGACAGCTCTAAAATTCCAGAACTATCTAATTGTATATCCTCAGACAGGTAAACATCCTGAATATCAAAATTTCCTAGGAAATTAAGAGAGCGTTGCAAAGAATCATTTTTTACAATGATGTGCTATTTGGTGTGTGCTAGTGATGGTTCTCAGGTTACTGCCTTTGTGTCTGTTTCAGGAGATTGAAATTCCTTGAGGATGGAGATCTCTAGATTTCTGTGGTTAATTACCCAATAATGTCTAGTAAAGTGCTTTGCACATTAACATTTTCATGATAAAAATGATCAATGACCATTTAAAGCTTCTCTTGCTAACGTACTAGATTATAAGGAAATTATACCTCCTTTAAGATTCATCTTCTTCCTTCCTCCGTGTTTAGTCCGTACTCTGGCACCTAACAGCCAGAAGCATCCATCTCTACAGCAGACAAATTAAGACTCTGTACTTTGGCTGAAAGAGTTAGAGACGTTTAATAGACGTAATACTGAAAATCAAGGAGTTTCTCACTGAACACCACTGGGAGGGCCAGGGCCTCATTTCTCTGTGCAGCTCTTTCCAGACCTGGGAATCCTGGCACTCACAGCACTGGGGATGGGCCAGACTCATGGGGAAACGCGTTCGGAAAGGATTGCAGGAGAGAGGACAAGCCCAGAAACCAACACATACCCACGGCTCTCACTGCCACATGTGGACTAAATTTCCTATCAGTTGGACAATATGTTGAAAAAAAAGTGCAATGCCAGCCTCAACTCGGAAACAGGGAGCCTGATGACTCCCAGGTGTAACCAGCTCTAACTTTGTTAATAGTTCTGTCCGTCCCGGGACAGTACACAGACAGGAGCTCCAGCGTCACAAGGACCTGACATCTCATCATTGTAAAGCCTGACAAGTTTTCAAAAGGCTTGGCATCAGCAATGATTCCCATGAAGTAACCACGGCAGATGCCCTGAGTCGGCCAGGATTTATAAAAAGGTGGGTGGGCACAAGCCCTAAACAATAGGAGGTTCGAGGAAAAGGCACTGCAATCATCAACCAGACAATCAGACACACATACACAATGGCGGGAAGTAAAGAAGCAAGAATTACTGGTTGAAAGGCCCTCAGAGAGGTGGTTTTTGGGTTGCTTAAAGGAAATACTAGATAGAGAAAAGAGAGATGAACGAAGACGCAGCACGTACTGTTGAAGCTCCAGACCCAGACAGGCCTTGACAGCAGGACTGCCCCCCATGAGGAGCTGTTCTTGAATGTCACCTGGCAGTTACTGCTGCCTCAAGGCTTTTACTGGGTCTTCTTGATTTGACAGCTCAGAGGCCTGCGTGGGGCTTTGGCGTCGGGAGGGGCGAGCCTTGAAGGTCACGAAGCCCAAACTCCACCTTCTCCCCATCAGGTGGACTCCCCTCTGCAGCCGCAGGACAGGTGGATGTCCAGTTTCTCTTTCACTTGGCCCAGTGATGAAAAGTTAAATAACTGGGCTTTGTCTACAGGGAGCACAGGAAGGCTCATTATTCAAGGATAACTGGTACCAAGAAAAGGCCACTCAAAGTGAATCCATTTCAAACAGAAGCTAAATTTCACAATACAGAGCAGAAAGAAGAAGGCTGCAAAAAGGAGCCCTGAAAAGGAATCAATTATTGACTTTTATCGTTTTTAGAGGGGGCATAATTTTAAAAATTTTACTGGAAATTTATACGATAGCACAAAATTAAATGATAGCAAAATTTAACATCCTCACTTCATATTGAACTTTCCCAGTCCAGGCTAGAAAAGGTCATTTTAGTAAAAGTTTTCAAGGGCTTTATTAATTTTCCCAAAAGCCTCTCTTAATCCCTTGACACACAAATCACCGTCCTTTGAAGAGCCTCTGTCACCGCACTCTTGGTTATGTTTCACCTTCAATTTCCAACTAGACCAATTCTGTCTTTAGGTTTGACCAGTTTGCCCACAGCTTCTTATCGATCCCAGGAAACTCTGAATCTTTTGCAAGATTTTCAATTTTCCCTCTTCTTCATTGTTAAGAACAGGAATCAGTAACAGCAGATATTTATGGATCTCTTAAGAAGGAAGAGAGCCTGAGTGGAAAGATGGGCAGGGCAAGGGCAGAGAGTAGACACAGGAGAGGTGTGCTCACACCGGCAGACGCTAAAGGGGTCAGTTCAGAAGTGAAGTTTTCCATGTTATAAGGATTTTTACTTTGTATTTCACTGAACAGGGATTTTTATAGAATTATTATTATTGCCTTTCTCTGTGTGCCTTTAAACACAGGCAGGAGAAGTCACAGAGTCGGCCTGTACTACGCATGCTCGGACTATTTAGAACAAAGGCATTAGCTCTTTCCTCCAGGGGAAGCCAGTTAGCAACAGAAATGCCTCCATCCTGGATTTTAGGGGTAAGTAGTGATATCTCAGGGTCTGGAGTCAGTCTGGCAGCCATCCTGCTCTCCCTGTTACCATATCTGAGACTCTAGAGAAGGCACTTACCCTTTCATCCCACAGTTCAGCTGTAAAATGGGCATAACAATAGTATCCACATCGCCAGCTGCTTGTGGGGACGACCGCAAGTAGGGAGCACCCAATGGATGTCAGCTGTTACTCTGCTGCAGCTGTTACAAAACGATGGGCATGCACTTTGGATGCTAATAACAAATCCCCTTCTTCCTTTTTCAAGGAACAAAACTATATTTAAAAATGTTATAAAGCATCCTATGTCTCTTGTATAAAAATGATTAAGAATTAAGGAGCTCGGGCCGGCCCTGTGGCCGAGTGGGTTAAGTTCCTGTGCTCTGCTTTGGTGGCCCAGGGTTTCGCCAGTTTGAATCCTGGGTGCGGATGTGGCACTGCTCATCAGGCCACGCTGAGGTGGCATCCCACATGCCACAACTAGAAGGACCCACAACTAAAAATACACAACTATGTACCAGGGGGGCTTTGGGAAAAAAAAGGAAAAATAAAATCTTTAAAAAAAAAAAGAATTAAGGAGCTCAACCTTTGACTAATATTCAGTTTTTATGATCCCAAGGTACTTGTAAAGAATTAGGCAGATAAATGAAAAGTTAGCAAAATGTTATTTTAGAGTAATTAAAACTAAAGTCCTCCGTTCTGTTACAACCTCAAATGCTACTGGAGTTAGAGATTTAAAACATTGTCTAGAGAGATTTCTGCCTTACACATGTTAGATGAAAATGAAGTCACTGAAAAGAAAAACAAACCCAATGTATTAAATCCTTTCAACAAAAAAATAAAAGGAAGGAAGGAATGATTTTCCTCCAAAGCTCAAAATTTAAAATGCCATTGGACTAAGTTAAAATTGGGGTGCAGGTGGGAAGAATTCTCACCTTCTGAATATATCAGAAGCTCAACTCCTCCCTTCAAAATATTCCCTGGGTATAGTGTGTGTTTGTTTTTTGAAAATGCATAAAAGAGAGTCTGGCTAGAGGTAAATCAATATAGAAACAATCCTGAATACATTGTTTATTTTCCAAAACGACTAGCATGTTGTTTAATGCCAATGGCCGGGACTCTCTCTCTTCTCCTTGAGGTGAGCTTTTGGATGTGGAGAAAAATCCAAATTCAGTATTCACATCCATCATTACTTAACAATATGACCCAAACTCAGTGGCCTAAAATAACGCACAGTTATTATCTCATGGTTTCTGTGGGTCAGGAGCCGTGGCCAGGCTCAACTGGGTCCCCCGCTCAGGGTCTTACAAGGCTACAATCAATGCGTCGAGGCTGAGACCTCATCTGACGCTCAGCTGGGGAAGGCCCACTGCGGGACTCGCTCAGGGCGCTGGAGAATGGTGCTCCCTGCAGCAGGAGGGCTGAGAGCTTGCTTTCTTGCCAGCCCCCAGTTTGTAGAGGCTGCCCATGGTTCCTCGCTACACGGGTTCCCCAGAGCGGCTGCTCGCCTCCTCGAAAACAGCAAAGGGGAGAAGGAGAGACCACAGGACGGCAGACACTATTCTCATGTAACAGAACTGCGGCATTACAGACCTGTAATCACGTCTAGCCCGTCGCTTCTGCCCTGTCCTACTGGTTGGAAGCAGGTCACGAGTTCCGTCCACTTTCAAGGCTGGGGGGTCACACAAGGGCATGAGCACCAGCCCACAGAGTGCATGGTCCCACCTGAGAGTCTGTCTGCTACAAGCTGTATTCTAATACTTATTAGTGGTTCATTTTTAGTGGAAGAGAAGAATGGCAATATTGATTTTAAAAGCCTGAAAAAGTCTACATTCCACATTTTCCCTTTTTTCCCCTTACCAGTTGAGTACTGGTTCTTTTGACGTATTATTTTGCAATGACTGTGAAAAGTAGCTATACATTTGTCTACAACTCAAACTTAAAAATAGATTCCTTCTCATAAAAACCTCTCTTTCCCATCTGGCCTGCACAGAGTAAGTGTGTCTGCTGGTCCTAGTTTTCTCAGCCTGCCTAGTGGCTGGAGGCTACTGTGAAGAAGAAAGGGTGACCCACCTTCTCATTGACCTTCACTGGGGGCACTCCAGCCTGTGCCAGGAAGCAGAGACTCCCCGTCAAACACTGGGCTTGCCCTGAAGCTGGTACTCCTATACCTCTGGGTCCAAAATGGGCCAAATATTTGTCCCAAGATGAGACCATTTACCAGCATTGTGGTGAGGTAATTATTTCATCTTCCTTTAACATTCACGCAACACCACACTTCCTACAGTCTTTAATACATTCAAAACAGTCCTTGTGAACTGCAGATGACATGAGCACAATCACGGATAATGTGATCGTGTGAGGTTAAAGAGATTGCCAAAGGCTACACTAGAAAGAACTAATACGTAAGTGTGACAATACTTGGAATTCTTGACGTTGAGTTCATCCTTTGAAATGTAAGGCCACACCACCCATTGTCTAACCTAGTCATGTGCAAAACTTAAACAATACGATTTGGAGATTATGGCGTTATTAGTGACCAACACCTCACATCCCCATAGCTTTTGCATTTTCCAAACACATTCATAACTATTATTTCATTTTAGATAAGTAAAAGTGGAATCAAGTATGACTTATCCCCACCACTTTTGAGTCTGACTTTCATTACACGGAATGAGTGTATCTTTTTTCAATGGAGATCATGGTAAAACGTCTTCTTCCACATTCAGCTGCGACTATTCTCGGTGAGGAGGCCTCCACAGAGCCTCGGTCCTCTGCGAGCAGGGCCTTCTGGCTTCCCGTGCTTCTCTGCACGGAAGATCTTTGAGTTACTTAGCCTCTTATTTGGAACTTTCCGTTGTTTTCAAATGTGTTCTATATTTCATTTGCCTCATAAAAGTGCCCTTGTTCAGAGAAGCACTCAGCGAAGGGCAGCAATGGTCTGACATTCAGCCCCTGAGGGAGGGCCCTCCACCATTTCCGACCTCCTCCTCCTTTCCCCAGGCCCCAGTGGTAGGCTGAAAACAATGACCACCTTTTTTCACCACTGGTTACCAGTACTCATTTTCCAAAATGGTTTAAAGTATTCATATTCTAAAGCCATACAGACTAGCATACTTTCTGACATGTGATTTTCAAACTTTCTTTTAAACAACAGAATTATTTTTTCAAAATCTTACATGAAATTCTCAATATTTAAGAGAGATCAAAGCAGTTTTGCTCTGATGGAAGGTGATGAGGAGTGGCAGGTGGGTGCAAGTCTAGCCTGGCTTCCTCTCTGTCCTCTACCCCCACCCCAGGACCCCCCTCAGAGGCTTCAGGAACCATCTGGAACTTCCTCTCCAAGGCAGTGACTTCCGCATGTCATTCCCACCAGCCACTTGGGAGCTGGCCATGCAGCCAGGTTCAGACGTGCACGGTAAGTTGCTGTTTCACCTCCACAAGGTGACACCTGGCTCTGTTTTCCCAGGAATGCTGATTAGTTCATGCTGATTTATTCACATTAGCACTAGGTTAATGTTATTGATATTTCACGGACTTCGAGATATCTTACATTAGCAATTTCTCTCAAGAATGACAAGAGAAAGAATGAGTTGACACGGTCACCTAAAGTTTAAAGGTAGGCCTAATCGAGTCTTCAACATGTCATACGTTGACCCAACTAGGTTCCCTGGACATATTTCAAAATTATAACAGCTAAGAGTTTCTGTTCCATGTGCGTCCTCACAAACACCACTTCAAAGTAATTATTTCATCTTCCTTTCACAGTTTTACAAACTGAGACTCAGAGAAGTTAAATAACTTTGCTGAGGTCACACAGCTGGAAAATGCCAGTGCTGGAGTCTGCACCCAGGTCAGTCTCTCTCCAAGACACACACTCTTTCTAGATTTCACACCAAAGAGGCAGGTGTTGTCCTTTGTTTGGGAAGAACGTGCTAGAGAAGCCACATTTACCTCTTGCTTGCCAAGTTACTTAACACTGGAAGCCTCAGTTTCCTCATTTTTAAAACTGGGACAACAGCACCTATTGCAGAGGCCACCGTGAAAACGAATGAGTTAACCCAAGCATAGAGCTTGGAAAGTCCCTGGAATAAAGAAAGGTGTTCCGTACATATTTTTAACCATTCTTCTTATTTATTAATGGGTCTGAGTTATACGTTGGATGTTCCTCTACTTCTTGTTTCATCCAGAGTCATATTTGGAGATGTTTTAGCCTCTGCAGAAGATCAGGACAAGATGTGAGCCGAGACAAGTTACCTCTGAGACTCGCTCATGCACACCTCAGACCTGTACATTCTCATGAATTAGTTTCATGCTTAGAAAATGTCGAGAGGTCCTTGGGTTCATCTTCAAGCTGTGGCCTGGTCCCTTCTGAAATTATCTGCCTCACTCTGAAGTACCTCCAGAGAAAGAGATTTTATAGCTTTCTGTGGTAACTGATTCATAGGTCAGACCTGGAAAGACCTAAAGCCACGAGCACCGCGCCTCTGGTTTCTTGGGCTCAAGGTCGGGTACATAAAATGCAATCTACCATCTTCCCATAGAGACACGGTGTTTCACAAAGGGGCTTCTTGAACTTTAGCTGATTTCCTTCCTTCTAAATAAATGCTTAATGCATTCTTCCTTCCATCCTTCCTGGAACTAATGAATATCTCGATTCAAAAACTGTATCATCTGTTAGAAGGAACATTGTTATTTTCCTTTCAGAACTGCAGAAGTTGGTGAGGAAATGATTGACTGCAGACTGAGCCTTATTAATGGAGCAAATGGGGGCAGGGGTGTGAGTACTCGCCCGGTGGCAGTGAAGTGTTGGGAAAACCTCTAGACTGGAAGTGAGGAGAAACAGATTCTACAGCGGGTTCTTCATTTCCTGCTGATCTGCCCTTAGGCGACCCCCCCAAAAGGGCATGGGGACAACCGTCCTGCTTATATTACAGGCATGTTGTGAGATCAAGTAAAGCGCATCAGTGACTGTCAAATGCTGTGTAACAGGTGGTTCCCCAGGGGGAGATCTTTGATGCCACCGAAGTGCAAGTCTCTGACCCACAGTGCTAAGAGCATGACCACAGGCACCCCGACGTGCTGAGATCTTCCAGCCCTGCAGAACGAGGTTTGCTTTGAGATGTGTTCCTCCTGGTGGCTCTCTGACCAAGTGCCTGGCTTACACAGACATAGAGATGGAACCCAGCCAACTAAGGGGCATAGTCTTACCCTGGAATTCCCAATTTCATGAAGCCAGTTTCCTTCTTAAACCTGGGGTCCATCGCTGCACCATGCTGCCAACTTTCCTGGCTGCTGCCACAAGCACAGGGAAGGTGCTCGAGTCAGCCTAGGGTGGGGCGAAGGCTCTCTATTCTACAGGGGCCTCTGGCCACGGCTCTGAGGCAGGGACTGCACTCCATGGCGGGCCTCCTCTAATATTCAACTCCTGCTACCCTCTTTATTCTGGCACGAGACGAGGCTGCTTTTCGTTTTCTTCAGAAGCATCACCATATTGTCAACCACTGTTCCCTGGGCCCCAAGTGAGACCCATAAAACCCCCGTCTCCTTCCCCTGCAGGGATCCAGAGGGCCTCACATCATTCAAAGACTCTCTGTCGTGTGGTCTCCCTTTCTCCAGGGGAGCAGCCTCTCTGCTGGACCACCAGGCCCAAGCTTCTCCTATCTCCTCTCGCCTCCTTCTCCTCCCCGCCACCCGTCTCCCCTGGTTCCCTCATAACCTACAGACTGTACCCCGCTCCTACCCCAACACTGGACACTTACCATCAACTTTAAACTGTAAATTGTGCTGATTCTTGTCTTCACTATTATTGCAATTTAAAAATCCTCCTGAAGCTGGACTCTGTGTGCAGCTGAGTAAAACAAGTCACAACGTTATTTTTCTCTTACCTTAAGAAAAATGCAAGCTCAAGAATCAGGAGTAGAGAGAATAGCCTTAATAGATCATAAGAGACAAAATGTATCAAGGGCTCACTATGTACCAGGCATCAAAAAACCGTTTAAAAGGATTACATCATTTAATCCTCCATACAGACCAATGGGTTAGGCGCTACTCTCATTAGCTCCATGGAACAAATGATTACACTGAGACTTTGCGATGATATATCAGCCCGTGCCACACAGCTAATAAGTGGCAGAACCAGGATTCAAACCCTTGCACTGCACGGCCTCAGTGAAATAATTAAGCAACGGCCTTTTACTCATCATTGACAGCTGGGTAGATGCATGAGAAAACTGTGGCTCTAAATTAATACAGATACGAGATAAAGCACGATAAGGGTTTACAATCCCAAGGGGAAAACGAAATTAAAGATCTGCCTTAGGATCAAGGAAAAACTAAGCTTTAGTCAAATAGCAATTAGTAAGGTGAAATCAGCAGACGATACATCAGCATTTCTTTTTTCATCGTATTTGCCTCAAATAGGGTGTAAAGTATTTGAGGTTTGCTGATGATTTATACCATTTTAGTAGAAGCACACAATTGGCTGCATTGCATGTCCAGGTAAAAACAGCCCTTTTACATAAGCCTGCGAATGCTATTGGTAAGGAGTGAAGGCTCTCACGAAACAACAATGATGACATGATTGTTTCAACATCCTGATATATCTAAGATCTCACCGCCCATCTAAGAAATAATGAGTAAGTACTCCTCATGAGTAACAACCTCACACATATCTCAACATTTCTAAAAGCCTGGAGAAGAGCCCAGGCCTGGGAGCCCCCGAACCTCACCTCCTCCCAGGAGATGCCTGCCTCCCCACCGCCTTCTCTGGATTCCAGACTTCCTGGGCCTCCTTCCTCAGCCCTTTTATATAAGCCTGTTACTAGCTAATAGGAGCTTTCAGGCAGTGACACAGTGGCAATTACATTAGCATGCTCTTCAATACGTCTTTTAAAATAGGCCATAGTTCTTGGAGTAGAAATGTCATTAGAAGGATCCCCACAACCACCCTCCCCTAAATTGATTTTACTAAATTTGGAGAGAAAATACAGCAAGGATAATTTTTTTCTGCTCATGAATCTCTATTTTTAAACACACACACCTTTTAACTTGTAAACAATGAAATGAGAACTCCTTCATTAAAAGGATGAGAGACTGGCATTGATAAAAACGCCTCCATTAATAACACGGATTAATGGCCAGTAGGGGTACTTGGGGTCTTCCTTCCCTTGTGTTCTCATTTCCAGACTTGAAATGAGTAATATCATTAATAGGCCTCATTTGCGGGCTGGCAGCAGGTGGGCCCCCAGAAGTATGCGTGATGATGAGTTCAGTTAAAGAGGAGGCTGTTTATTGCTCACAGTTGGGAAGCTCCGCCATCAAAGAGCACACTGCTCTTTCAAAGAAAGGAGGGTGCATTCATGTTGTTCTTCTCTTCAAAGCCCGTCTTTCAAATGTGGGTTATAGAGGAGGAAATGCAAGCTTTTATCCAAATGATAAATGCTGTCAAATGACCTAGTATGATCATTTCCATGGTGCACTGAATCATCGGAATCTGTCACTTTCATTTATTTCCCAAGATTCACTATTCATGGCTTTTCTCTTTCCAAAAAAAAGTTATTAAGGCCTTTATTCTCTCATTCAAATTAATTTAACACATATTTACTGAGTACCTACTATGAGACACAGCAGGCCAGTAGGATGCAAAGGTAAATAAAACATTGTTCCAACCTTGGAAATCTCACACTAGAATAAGGGAGAGAGAGATTTAGAGAGGAGTTGAATTAACGAAGGTACCTAAAACATATGGAGAAAGAACACGGAAGCAAGTGACTGACCCTACTGAGTGGTCAAGGAAGGCTTCGGCAGGGAGAAGATGTCTGAGCCAATCCTTGATGGGCTCTTAGTATACCTGCAGAAAAGAAGGCATTTCTGCAGCAGTAGCAACAGGCACCAATGCCCAGGGGCCTACTGGAATTAGTGCAATGTGAAATGTGTGCAGAAAAGTGAAACAAGGATGGAGAAGTTGGCAAGGGCAGGGTAATGGAAGGGCATATTAAGGAGTTAATGCTTGATTTCGCAACAATGAACAGCCACAAACTGGTCTAAGTTTTAGAAAAACCACTCACATGGCAGCATGAAGAGTGGACCGAAGAAGGGTGGCAGGGAGACAGAAGCCTATTGCAACAGTTCAGGCATAGCGGCGTGAGGGCGAGAACCAAGGCAGTGGCGGGGGCGGGGGGGGGGGGGGGGGAGGGGGGGGGGGGGGGTGGGTGGGAGAGAAGAAAGGTCAAGTATTCACAACTCAGAAATAACAAAGAGGATCCCGTTTTCAGCTTGAGTTCTTTGAGAAAGGGAGATGGAATCCAGCAGGAGAACAGTTTTGGAGGAAAGACAATGAGTTCATCCTTTCCAGAACAGCAAGAAGCGAGGGAGAAGAAATCTTTTTCATTCATTAATCTATCACTGGGTACTACTTAGGCTTCCATGTTTTTTAGAGCACTAATTCTAAAATCTTTAAAAAATATTTCAAGTGTTTCAAAGTGAGAAAGCTTGGGGAGCAATGGGTAAAATCGTTAAGAGAATAGAGGGATGAGGTTGGAACATCAGGATTACATTAATGAGACAGGACTCTGCTTGCCTAGAGCAAACACAGGAGATGCAAGACTGATCAGACAAGAATCCTGCCAGGAGCAGAGGTGTGACACACTCACTCATGCATGGGGACAAATCAACTCAGACATAACAAAGCTAAAGAATCTGATTAGGAATGTTTGGGATCAGCAACTGGGTTAAATAACAGGAAAAGAAAGCACAAGGACAGAACAGCGCCTGATAGGGGGGCATGGTGTACTTTGGCTGGATTGATAAAAATAGGTGGGTGAGTCAGGTAATTCTTTCTGGTTTGGTAACAGCGGTGGCTGGGCAAGTGAGAAAATGAAAGAGGTTAAAAAAAGAGAAGCCCACTGAATAAGAAAGGATGACAGAAGAGGCATAAGGATGACAGAATTGTCAGAGTAAAATATTGGGGTCATAGAGAAGGGCAGCCTCCTATGTATAAAGGCCAATTTTAAACTTAGCAGTGACTAAGACATTTTTAAAGGGCAAGTCGGAGTGGAGGCAGAGAGGATAAGCTGCCTCGGTCACAAATACTACACCCAGAACTCCAGCACAGACTGGAACATTCAGAGCAAACAGCAAGAGATCAAGACACTAAGTGCTGTTTGCTGCAGTAATAGGCATTACTGGAACATGATGACTGCTATGAAAGACAATTAGACTAACTTGGATTTAATTCCCAATAGGCTCACATTTGAGGTTAAAATACAAAAAGAAACAGAGAAAAATGGAAATGCTTGCATTTACTGAACAGAAGGAATCCACCCATTCATTGCCAGTAAGTACCTGGTGGGTGGAATAATTCAGCAGCCACAACTGCCGAATCGGGGATTCTGTGCCCAATGAAGCTATCAGAGACCACCGCGGGCAAGCAGTTACAAGGACAGAGGCCCCGATGACGCTCTCCCATGTCACCTGCTTATGACGTCAAACTTCAGTAAGTCTACGGGGTGAGAATTTTCAAAAGGACTTAATTCTGCAAGTTAATTGCATGTAAGGTTTGTCTGTGAGCTTATTTTAAATATATATTTGCATACACACACTAATGCCTCAGTCTATGCATATATATATGAGACTGCATGTACACTCACGGTCATACAGGAAACATCTGAAAAATCCAACACGGTCCACTCAGCTTCAGCAGCTGTGCAGCATGAGAAACAAGGAGGATATATATCCCCAAAGGGACAAGCTTGGGCTTCCAAGGCCAAAAAAGAGAACAAGAATTCACGGCACAGTGTGTTCCTGAAACAGCCTCGGTGGCAGTCAGCTCAGTGACAACTCACCCAGGAGGACAGGAATCCTACCTGTCAGACTGGGACGGGGTCAGAGTTCAGCTCACAAGTATTAATTTCGCTCTTCCTCTGTGCAAGGCTCTCTGCCAAGCGCTTCAGGTTCACGGAGGGTCAGATGGATTCCCAATCATTGGCCCCTGGACCAGTCTCCTCTCTTATCTCTGTATTATTGCCACTTACATTTGACAGTGTGCTCAGCAGATACTCTAGCTGGCAAATACAATCCATAAGGCTGCAAGTTCAATACCATTTAATCCATGACCAAAATGGAAAATTAATTTAGATATTGGTACTCCCGGGCTCCGGGCCTGCATTGCTGTTTCATTGGTCAGGCATACAAATTCTCTCGCTCAAGCTGCAGAGACCTCGAGCACAAGGACAAAACAGCCCCTCAATATGTAATTAAAGGAAAACCTCTACGACTTGGGAATTCAAAATAATCAGAGTAATAATAATCTGTTCCTGGTACTGATTGCCAACTAAAGCAGACGAGGGGCTTTTGATTTCCACAGCCATCATTTCAAGCATAAAGCAATGCAGGTTAGTCCGATCAAAGAACAATGATGAGATACAAGTTTGAGGTGGTGACTGTTAATCGCTAATGAAATGGTAAAAACTCAGCATGTTCCAAATGTTAATTGGCTAGGGAAATGACTAGGAAACAATGTAAGAGGCGGCTTGAAAGGAAGAATATTTGTCCTGGACAAGAGCCAGGAAGGACCAGATCCTGAGACAACGGCAGAAGGGCTGTGCTGATAATGAGGCCCATGTAAAATTTTTCCTAGCTGATTGGCTGACATTTTTCTCGCCAGTGATGTTATTATCCACCTTGTAAAATGAAGTCATTTAACAACATCAGGCGGTAGTATTAACTCTGAGATACTTTAGATTTCTACTGACCTCCTACGACTCGCCAGACTTGAAGGAACAAGAGTCCCCAAACCCTCGAACTGGTCACTTGGGCTGCCTGAGAGGCACTAAATGGCAGGAGTTATGTCTGCCTCTGGCCCTCCAGTGCCTGACCAACGACACGACTGTCCAGCCTGCACAGACAGGCCCACTGAGTCTTTTCTGTTTCAACGGGTTGGTCATTCAGCTACTTGTTTCTACCTGGCAAAAATATAAAAAACATTCTCTTAAAATTTAAAAGAGTTGCCAGGTAAAATACAGGGCACCTATTTAAATCTGAATTTCAGATAGCAACAAATAATTTAGTATATCCCAAACACTGGGATATATTTCCATTAACAAAAAGTGTTTGCTGCTCTTCCGAAATTCAAGTTTAACCGAACATCCTGTATTTTATCTGCAAAATCTGGCACAGCTGAACTCTCAAGGATATAAGGGAAATCCTCAGGGAGTGAGAGGCAAAAAGGAACCGAAATGGAAGGCTTGAGAGATTGGCATATAGCGGCTGCTTCCTGCGTGGTTGCCTCTTCCTCCTTTCCTTCTTTCCTTGCCCCTCTGCTAGGCCTTAAAGGAACGCCAAGAAGGTTATGGCCCTGTCCCCAGTGAGCAGACTCCTAGTAAAACAAACAGGAGCATATAATAAAAGATGACATGTGCTAGCGCCAAAGAGGAGGCTAGGAGCAACGTCCTGTAGCAAGGCAAGGATCACGTCTAGTTAAACATGGATCCTCATCTAACAAGCAAACGTTCTTTAAAATATTTCTAAAACACAAAGACATGAGATGAAGCAGAGCATGACTCCGGGCTTTTCATTATTGGTCACATTCTTCAACACATACTTTTGAGGCTTATTCTCTAACTCCCTAAATCATGTTTTACAGGTACCAGCTCCATCTCATGCCTTTGTAAGTTGGGCCCAAATCTCAAGTCTCAAGTGTGATTTCGTGTAGTACATCCATAAAGATGGCCACAGTCAGCTGACATAAAGCAACCAGACCAGAGAAATGGGGGAACCAAGTCAGCACCCCAGGAGGCCTCATTATCTCTGGGGAACATCTTGGGGTAAGATCCTCCTTTCACAAATTCCAAGCAAAAGGCTTGTATTTCCCTATTCTGCAAATCACATTTACAAAGGCAAACTAGGCAAAATAAACACACACATGTTCAAAATACAGATTTTATTTTAAAAACATGTAAAGGACCAAAGTGTTCTACAGTCTTCACAGATGATGATTTTTGCCAAAATCAGATCAGCAATGATTTCTCTACTCTCGCCCCTATGCCACTCCCAGAATGGAGATTAATTTCAAGTGTTTTAATATCAGTCCTCTCATTGAGAAGAGGCACATTTTAAAAATTATTTTTCTAAAAATATATGTCCACTGTAGAAGAAAATTTTAATTAATAAATGAATTATCCAGAAAAAAACCCAAACATCCTGAATACTCGCTGATAACATCTTCATATTTCCTATTAGTTTTCTTATACACATAACTCATGTAATTGAGGTCTTATTATACATATAATCTTACATCCTATGTAATATTTTGTACATCAGCATGGAAAATGTGTTACGCATGATTTTATACTGGAAGGCTATCCCATGATTTGATCACTCACTTGTCTATTTTAGTAAAGTCTGTTTCTGGGGTGAGACTGGGTGGGACCTTGGCACCTCCACTTACTGTGTGTGCCCATCAGGACTCCCTGACTTGGTCTCCTCTGGGCGTTTCTGAGTCTTAAATGAGTTAATAATGAGCACAGCACTTACATAGTGCCTGACACATTATGAATGCTCCGTACTGTTAGCTGTTAGTATTTGTCATGATAAAATTACTTTGTACATCTTTCGGGGGTGAGAAGCTAAAAAAAATCATAGCAAAAGAGTGTATATAAAACAGAAAAAAATCCAGTAGGACTGATAGGAATTTCTCTGATACTATCAGAAATAAAATTTTGTACAGATTTCCATGTTTGGCATGTAATGGATATTCAATTGATGCCATTCAGTGAATTACTCAATGAACCAATGGCTTTTAGCTTAGGGGCATAGCTCTGTCACATTTTCATTTGTTCCTGTGTGTAAGATGTAACTCTGGAAAAAATATATATAGAAAGTCATCAGCTTCTTATGCCCTTGGGATCAAAGACAGTGTTCAGCATGTAGAACCACTTGATATAGTAAAATGAAGGTTGCTAAAGTTGCCAAAATACCACACAAATGTCTACCTGGGAAGAGATTCATTCATCTGATTGAAAGAGCTTTAAACTGAAATTGTCAAAGAAATTCCTGTTAAAACTTTGAGGGGCTAGCCTGGTGGCACAGTGGTTAATTTGGCTCCGCTTCAGCGGCCCAGGGTTCGTGGGTTCGTATGCTGGGTGTGGACTTAAACACCGCTCATCAAGCCATGCTGTGGCAGCATCCCACATACAAAATAGGGGAAGACTGGCACAGACGTTAGCTCAGGGACAATCTTCCTTACCAAAAACAAAACAAACATAAAAACTCTGAGAAAATATCTAGTAATTGTGGGGAGAAAACAACAGCAAAATAGACTAGTTTTGGGGACAAAACCTCCTAAACCAATTCCTGAAACATGAGCTATTACTTCTGAATTAATGACAAAACATTTAAGAATAAAGAAAACAACTCCCTTTATAATAGTGTGAAAAAGAATAAAACACTTAGGAATAAACTAAGCCAAGGAGATGAAAGACTTGTACATTAAAAACTATAAAACATTGCTGAAAGAAATCAGAGACACAAATAAATGGAAAGATATCCCGTGTTCATGGATTAGAAGATTTAATACTGTCAAGATGTATTGCACTCAAAGCAACCTTTGGATTTAATGCAATCACTGTCAAAATCCCAACGGCGCCTTTTGCTGAAATAAAAAAATCCATCCTAAAATTCATACGGAATTTCGAGGGACCCCAAAAATAGCCAAAACAACCTTGAAAAAGAAAGAACAATGTTTGAGGTCTCATATTTTCTGATTTTAAAATATATTACAAAGCTACAGTAATCAAAACAGTGGTACTTGAAAGACATAGAGACCAATGGAATAGAACAGAAAGCCTAGAAGAAAACTCCTGTCAAATGATTTTCAACAACGGCACCAAGATCATTCAATGGGGAAAGGACAGTCTTTTCAACAAAGGATGCTGCGAAAATTGGATATGTACATGCAAAAGAATGAAGTTGGACCCTTACCTAACACCATATACAAAAATGAACTCCAAACGGCAAGGGACTTGAACAGACATTTGTCCAAAGAAGATACACAAATGGCCAAAAAGCATAGGAAAGGATGCTCAATATCACTAATCACTAGAAAAATGCAAATCAAAACCACAATGAGATACCACTTCATACCCATTAGGATGGCTACCATGACAATCAAAAACAAAAATAACAAGTGTTGTTGAGGACATGGAGAAATGAGACCTTTATGGACCGCTGGTGGAAATGTAAAATGGTATAGCTACCATGGAAAAAAGTATCACAGTTCCTCAAAATATTAAAAATAGAATTATCACATGATCCAGCAATTCCACTTCTGGGCATATGTCCAAAAGAATTGAAAGCAGGGTCTGGAAGAGACATCTGTACACCTGTGTTCACAGCAGCATTATCTACAACAAGCAAAAGATGGAAGCAACCCAAGTGTCCCTCAATAGGTAGATAAACAAAATGTGATATACATGTACAACAGAATATTAGTCACCCTTAAAAAAGGAAATTCTGACACATGCTACAACATGGACGAACCCCAAGGACATTATGCTTAGTGAAACAAGCCAGTCACAAAAAGACAAATAGTGTGGGGCCAGCCCAGTGCCGCAGTGGTTAAGTGCACACATTCCGCTTCGGCGGCCCAGGGTTCACTGGTTCAGATTCTGGGTGTGGACATGGCACCACTTGTCAAGCCACACTGTGGCAGGTGTCCCAAATATAAAGTAGAGGAAGATGGGCACGGATGTTGGCTCAGGGCCAGTCTTCCTCAGCAAAAAAGGAGGAGTGGCGGCAGATGTTAGCTCAGGGATAATCTTCCTCAAAAAGAAAAAAGACAGATACTGCACGATTTCATTTATATGAGGTACCTAAAGTAGTCAAATTCAATAGGGACAGAAAATAGAATGGTGGTTGCAGAGGCTGGACAGGGGAGGGAGTGGGGAGCTGTTGCTTCATGGGCACTGAGTTTCAGTTCTGCAAGATGAAAACAGTGCTGGAGACTGGTTGCACAACAGCGGGAACGCACTTAAGACTGCTGAACTGTACACTTAACAAAGGTTAAGATAGTAAAATTTCTGTTATGTATATTTTACCAATTTAAAAGAAATATACAACAAAAATGTTTAGGGATAAATATAAAAATATTTCATGACATATTCTTTCTGGCATTAATTTTTAGGTTCTACTTCTCTCTTTTTAAATCACTGTGAAGTATAAGTTCTCCCCAAGAAAACTGTAATTTCCATGGGATCATGGGCTGGGTCCCTCGATTTGGGCACACAGTAGACTTATAATAAGTCTTTGGTAGTTGATTGAAATAAAATTAACATGACAATGTTTGGTTAATCTTCTCTGGAGCCTCAAACAATACCCTACACTAGCTGAGCATTAGCAGCGGGCGAAGGAGATTCTCTATCCTGCAGGGACATCTACGCAGCAGACAGAAACGCCTCAACAAGAGGAGCTCTACTTAATTCCCTTAATGAAGTGCCCTGAGGACTACTGGCCCTTAATACACTCCGCACTTTCAGGCCCTCAAGGGCGGAATGGTTTGGCATCTGGATACACAACACCCTTGCTCCTAGCCCTCCCCATACAAACTGTCCGCTCTCCTAAGCTGGATTATTCATTGTTGCCCAAATTCGCAATACACATTGTGCTTCCAAACCTTCGTTCACACTATTTGTTTCTCCTGCTTAGTATTCTCTTGCCTCAACCCAACAATGCTCTTGTCTTACTCCCATTCCTGGCAGCAAGTATTCCTGACGAACAGCCTCTGGAGACTGCCATCTTTGGTGATGCCACCATCTATAACTCCCAGCTGGTAGGGTTTTTTAAAGTTTATTATTCATATACCTTCTTTATTCAACAAGATCTAGTCACCAGTTCTAAACTGTCTCCTTGACAGTTCCACTTGAACATCTCAAAGTGACCCAAGATCAACATGCCCCAAACTGAATTCAAGACTATCCCAAAACCAGGGCCTCTCCCAGTCCAGTTCTCTCCACCGCGATGAATGGCCTCTGTTACACAAGCCAGAAATCGAGGAGAGTCATCTTCATCACCTACGCTTCCTTCATCCTCAGCAAGGACCTATCATGGAATTCTGTTGATGTTATCTCCACGTATCTCTGCAGTTAACCGAAATCCTGCTGTCTCCACCACCAACCTAGTCTGACACTGTTTTAATAGGTTCTATTATTATTTAGGCACGGTAAGGCCAACAGATCAGATGGCTGCCGCTACAAAGATAGTTCATTCTACTCACAATTCCCAAGAGAGGGAGTACATGTCACACTAGGGGAGGCCACCCAGGGAATCGCTGGGGGTCCCTCACGAGGCAGAGGCAGAGGGAGAGGAAGGAACTGTGGGCAGGAGCCTTTACTGTGGTTTCACAGTAGGAATGAATGGAATTCACATGAAGGAATGGGCAAGGGAGGGTAAGGCAGTTGAGGATTGGCTCATTTGAATAATTCCCTTGGGCTCTGGGACTCTGTCCCCCGCTGTTGAGTACCCCGCCCTGGGCTGATTAGAGAGGTGGGTAGGGACTCAGAGAGTGAGAGCCCTGTGAAGGAGGTGGTTGGTGGTGTGGACTTAATCAGCGGCTCCAGAAGGGTAGCTGGCTGGCCGCAAGCCAGCGCCTCAAAACACGGTCAAGACAGCATTCCAACAACTGTACTCCCAGCGTCTCACCCTGCTCTGTTCACTTCAGCAGCCTCCTCCACACCTCCCAGTGGCCACGCTCTTTCACCTCTGACTCCTTCTCCACCCGCTCCTAAAATCCGTCAGAGCTTTCCTACTTCCTTAGAATGAAGACAGAATTCTCCAGCACGGTTCATGAGCCCCAGAACACTCTGGTCCCTTCTTACTTCCCAGGCGCAGCTGCACCTTGCTTCCTCGAACGTCACACTTAATTCTTGCCTACATCTGTATATAACTTGTCATGTGTTCCACAAAAAGGTACTTCCTGCTGAGCGACACCAGCTGCAAGAACATCTTATTGAAAGAATTGTTTAGTGATGAACATCTGAGATCAATTCCAGTTACAGGATTTATTTTTGTTTGGCAAATTAAATACTCTTACTCAACTTTAATCAGATGTTGTCAGCCATTATACATACTTATCTGCATCATTAATATGAACCCTGAAGGTAAAATGGCTGAATTTATTTCCACATAAAGAGTAGGTTTCAGGTAGACATCTTAAATTTGATTATTGAATCTCTCGATGAAAATGTTCTGTTCAGAAAGTCCCTGTTTCTAGGAACTTTATGAGCTAATACAGCCACAAATTCTGCTTTAGAATGTGCTTGACAATTCCGTCAGACTCATAAACACCCTCACGACCCAATGGCAGCACACTAACAACTCATTTCAAGATGAAATTTTTCCCACAACATTTAAGGTGTGGAAATAGGATATGACAATGTGCTGTAATTTTCTTTTTATTGATGAATTATCATCATTTTAAATAAAGCATTTATTTAAGAGGTAGCAAGTAAGTTTATTTGATCCTTGAATTTGTCATAATTTCCCTCACTAACCTGAAAATTTTGATTCATTTTACTAGGAGACAGAAGCAGTCACAAGTGACACTATTTGCATCCTACATGACTTTCAAAGGCTGCCATGCTAACATCATATAAAATCAATATTAATGGGCTTTGTGGAAAGACACATGAAGCCTAGATGAAAAAAAAGTTCTTTTGTAATAACCCTAAACTAGTTCTTTTCATCTCTAAATCTTTCCCACTTCTCCTTTTCCTCCTTCTTTCTCTTCCTTCTTCCTTTCTTCCTCCCTCCCTCTCTTTGTTTCTCTCTCTCCCCCACTCCCCTCCTCTCTCTCCTAATGTGAATCCATTCTTTCAGCTAGTCAGTCATTCAGTTATTCAACAAGAACGTACTGAGCACTTTTTCTCTACAGTGGACACTGAACCAGGCCCTCGAGACGAAAGAGTGAGAAGGCAGAAACGATCCCGTCACTGGGAAGCTCACACTGCAGAGGAGGGACCCACCGTCAGGTAATCATAACCAAGCACGGGAGATGCTCTGGTAGAGAAAGTGGAGGGTGCCAGGAAAGCACTTGGGAAGGAAAGTCACCCTTGCCCAGGGGTCACAGAAGGCTTCTCAAAGAAGTGACATCTCAATTATGGCATCAAAGAATTAGCCAGATGGACATTTTGATTAAATTTCAACTTAAGCAGAAAGAACACTGATTGAGAGTCTAACTGTAAGTATTCTGGCTACACCCAGTTCCTTCCCCAACCTCCGTATAATCCTGAGGAAGTCACCTCAACTTCCTAGGCCTCATCCCAAATCTACAAATGAGGCGATGGCACTTGGCGAACTCCTTTCCACGCTGGGATTCCCACTTCACGTCTCTGCACCCTCCTGGTCTGGGTCTCCATGTCCGTCGCCTCTTGCCCACCTGGTTCCTCCCAGCTCCAGTCCCCCCTCACACTGGCGCCAGATCCCTCTTTCTAAGGCCCTGCTCCAGGTCCCCTCTCTGCCTCCAGGATATTTAGTGGCCTCAAGATAACCTCTCATCTCGCCCTGCGTTACCACTCCTGCCTCATCAAGCCAGCAGGAGCCTTCCACCTTGACCAGGCTACAGGGCACACACAACGCGGGGGTCACTCACACCTGCTCACTCCTGCCAAGGAGCCCTCGGCCTCTTTTCCCATCTGGTCATTTCTGATATATCCCAGGAAGCTCCCCCCACATCCTAACTTTCTCTATGAAACCTTCCCAGACGACTCCAGCCTGCACTGATTCCCCTCTCTCGGAACATCTACTGTGCCACTTATTGTGAAACCTCCTTTCTATTACCCAACACTATAATACGTATTATTTTTATTTCTCTAATGATATTACAAATTATTTTAGCTTTTAAAAATCCTTTTATTTACCCTCCGCCCCTGGCTCCTAACCACCCTCTCTGTAGGAGTGTTAAGCTCATATTACTCACAGAATTGAATGAAAATAAAGACATAAATTTTCACCTAGTTCCTAAATGCCATTTGCGCCATGCCTAGAATAAATGGACTTATAAGAAACAAAATATTCCTTCATCTGCAATCTCTCTTTCTTCTTTATTTTCAAGGACCAGGCACCTTTCAGCCAGTAGACATGGTCTAGTGGAGAAGGCCCGTGATGAGGGGCCCAGCATCCCAAGTTCCCTTTCTGCTCCGCTGGTCTCCAGCTGGCTCACTTTGACTTCGTTCCCAGTCCCTCTGTGCCACAACTGTCTCACCTACAAAATGAAGGAGATTGGTCCAGGTAATACTGAGAGTCCCTTTTTAGTCTCTGCCTCATGGAGATACTCATGCTCCATAACCCAGGACACGTTAAATAAGCAGAGGGGTAGCTGGTTCAAGAGGGAGGCACAGGTGGAGGTAAGGGGAGAGTGAGACGAAATAGGAGACGAATTAGATCACAAGTTCAACAGACAAAATGAATTTGGTAAACATTCGTCCAGGTAAGATAACAGCTCATGCCTTGAACATATTATCCGTCTGGGGGGTCAGCTAACCACATCCGTCCATCACCAAGCAGTTTAAACTCTGTTCCTTTCACAGCATCTCCCTTATGATTACAGATGTGGGCTCTTGAGGCAACTGCACGATTTTCAAGGTCTTGGAACAGTTCTGAACTTAGTCAGAATAGCCCTCTGTTGAAAGATGGAAGCGTATCGTAAGACTTAGTAAAATACCACCCTATTGTACGTGCAGGTTGCAAAGTTTTTATGTTGTTTGTTGTTGTTGTTGGCTTGTTTTTTGTCTTAACAATTCTTAAGGATAGATTTCAAACTTTGTATCATGGAATCACAGATCTTGATGCAATATTAGCCTGGGGCGGGAGAGTGAAGTAATAGAAACAGAATGTTTCCAGTGAAACCACAGGGTATTCTCAAGAACACCCAGAGGTGCCCGCCTGGGTGGCTGGGACATCAGGAACCCTCCTGCCAGAGCTACTGATAGCATCAGCAGACAAGACACTCAGAGCACATTTTCTTAAAGTACTCTTTCTGATACCAAAAAACTATGTAGATATACTGATTTACTATTTTCAGACGGGTAGTGGCCAGCATGTAACCATATTCCTTCCTCTTTTTTTGGCACGCCTTTTTTTTTAATGTGGAAAGGGAAATGTGACCTCTCACCTGGTGATGTCTCTCCTTTTGGGCTTCTTGGCTTCTTAATTTCTCTCCTTGACTCATTTGACATCTCTGAGCCTCGATTATCCAGCAAGCAATAACGTGG
This sequence comes from Equus quagga, assembly GCF_021613505.1. Lineage (NCBI taxonomy): Eukaryota > Metazoa > Chordata > Mammalia > Perissodactyla > Equidae > Equus > Equus quagga. Next base: position 3,842,161 of record NC_060267.1, on the reverse strand, counting down.
CAAGGTATTTAGCATGATAACTAGGATCTTTTTTTGATTTATTTGTTCATACTGACCTCATTCCAAAAGTGATCTGAAGCGAATACTTGGCAAATAGTAGGTGCTGAATAAATGTTAGTTTTCTTCCCCTCCTTTCTCCATTCAAATTACCCCTAATTTTCTTGAGCAAAAGGATAAACAGCAAAGCAGGCGGAATTTGGGGACAGAGGCTATGGAGGTAAAGTATGAGTGAGTGATATAGCTGTTCCTTTCAAAAAGCTTCCCCATGTGAAGGATTGACACTCTTTCACGAGACACAGGACATCTGGAAGGGGAAACAGGAGGCTGCACACGAGAAGCAGAACATTGGCAAGTGCCTCTGCAGACGATAAAAGAGGAAGTTACAGGCAGGAGGAAGTTTTCATGGCTAGAGCAGCTGTCCATCCGGGAGCTGTGCAGCCTGAAGCCAGAATACACAGTTTTATTACAATGACATTTGAAATTTATATAGCCTTTTTATATTGCAAACAGCTAACCAAATCTTCATCATGCAGGCCTCGTACTTGTCCTGTAAGATTTTATCAGCTGGGCCATTCTAGAAATGAATACGATGCAATGGAAATCAGAAGTTGAGGCTCAAGTGAGCTTGGGCATGCCAACGTCCCTCTCTGGACTCAGTTTCTCTATATGTAAAATGGGCTAATTTAAGTTCCCTTTAAGTTCCAAAATCCCACAGTTCTGCCTTCCCTCACCACGGACACTGGGTACCTTCGCCCAGCCCCTGATAGTACTCAGCTCACCAGGATCTTGGATCCTCACTTCCTTACTCTTCAAATTTTAGCCTCAAAATTTTTTCTTCTTCATATTAAATAAGCAAAGTGTTAAAGGAGTGGGCATTCTTTCTTTAATCCTAAATTATCTGCAACTTTTAGGTTGACTCTGTCTTCACAGATACATAATCATAAACCTTTCTCAAAAGCCCACCTGTCAGGACAGTTTACACCATTTACAACTAACATTATCACGATTAATATGCCTTTTCCTCACCACATCATCATGTCCTAGAGTCATAATCTATAAACAGAGGGGACAGAATTTCAAATAAAAAACACAACTGCTTTTCAGGGGTATTTAAAGTCTTCCATAAATACAGCCAGGAACCCTAGTCGAGAAGGACTGGGTCAAGACTTCACAAAAGGTTGTCCGTAAAAACACAAATTCATTCTTCCATTTTTGGACACCTTTTGGTATCTACTTTAGTCACGAAAATTATATCGCAAATTAACTGTGCCAGGGAATTTTTTTCAAAAGTAAATTTGATGCCTTTCCAAAATTGCATGAGTTTGCCTTAAATCAGGAAAGAGGCCAAGATTTACCCACTGTGCTAAGTTAGCAACCATCCCAAAAAGTTAAATTTGAGGTCAAATAAAAGGAAATGCCATTTAGAATGAGACCACAGTAGAAAACAAACTCTTACCATCTCCAGAGTTTAGATAGGATTATTAATTACCCAAAACAATAAACAAATACAAAATGCTTATACACACAGGTAAACATAACATAGTATATATGTGATATACTGTATCCATTAAAATAAATTTGGATATTTTTCAGATTAGTATAAATTTTATAAATGTATATTTTGACAAATAAAATGGATTTTCCAAATGCCAATTAAATAGAGATATCAACTCTAATGATTTTGCAACATTTACTTGATACATTATTAATGGGAAATCTGGGCCAATTCCCATGTATTTCAACTAATGCCAAAAGATATAAAATGATTCCATTTATAATTCAAAGCCTGGAGTCACTGCAAGTAAAACAGTTTTACTGTTAAATATTGCAAATCATTAGTGCTATCAGCATATATGTCTTAGGAGAATAGACTCCCATCCTAGCGCAGACCGACCTCCATTTATTGTAAGTACAAGGGTGAAGATGCCGGGCTGACAGAACATGCTGCACCCTCCCAGGCAACGGCTCTCCTTGTCAAAGTCCCCGAGTAACACGAGAAGCATCAGGCAACTAAGATGCTATCAGCTTCGCGTGCGTGTCTCCCGGCTGAAACGTGGGGGCTTTCTCTTCTCACTGGGAGGATTCTCCAGTAACCAGGAGAGTTCTTTACATGAATAACAGGAAAAGGAGATTTTATACGTCTCGGTTGCTGTGGAGCTCGTGTACTTTGAAGATGCTCAAATACATCTCTAAATGTCCCCAAATCTTCCTTACGTGAGGCAAACGTCTTTTTCTGAAGGCTTTATCATCACCTGTCAGCAGCCAGTGACACATCTGATATTTGGCTCTCTTCCTAGACCAAACGTAAAAGTTGTCCCCAAAATGAATTACAGAGTAACTGGCAGTGCAAACTGTTTGACTGAACTTCATTTTTTTAATTTATCTTTTTTTTCTCCTCCCATAATCAAAAGCTCAAGTATCTGAGGGAGCCATTTTAATGACTCTGCTCTTAAGTAATAATTAAAGCCTCTGCTACAAGGAGGTTTTCGTCTTTATAAATGTCAGCCCGGCGCTGAGGAACCCGAGCTGCTTCTCGGCAGCTCCACACCACAGCCAGGAAGATATAAAATTCTGAAATGTCTTTTTGCCATTTATACACTTATAAATCATGGGCCAAAGTTAAAACCCAATTCAAGTATGTGCCTTTCACTAATTATCTAGCCAACAATTAGTGGCATGCATTCTAATAATAGAACTCCTCTAGAATTACTAAGGTAACTATGATGAGGCTGCAGAAAGATTTCAATATCTGAATTCACTTACCCTTAATTCTATAACACATAATTTGAGAATTCATGAATATGATTGGTTTCTGTCATTGGATTTTTTTAAAAAACATACACACAAATCTTTTTTTCTATAAAAGAGAGTAAAAATGGATATTTTAAATTTCCTTTTTTCTTTTTTATGAGATGTTTATTTTTCTTCCATACAAATAGGTGAACATGTGCAGTGAATACAAACTGGTGTAATTGCTTTTTGCATTTTCTTTTTTCTTTTCTTTTATTCTTACTGAGGATTCCAAATTTTATTTTATTTTATTATTAAAAAATTTTTTGCTTATTTATTTTTTATTTTTTAATTGCAGTAACATTGGATTATAACATATTCTTTTTCTGATAAACAAAATTACGAACATATGTCTGACTCTATTAGGATTAATAAATCATGATGAATCTTTTCACTCTCTTTGGGTTGACAGGCATAAGGGAAAAAATAAGGTGTGGGAGAACCCATGAAGCAAAGAGCTATGGATCACTTGCTGTATGCCAGATGCTGTACACCAGGAACAGAAAAGGAAGAAAGGGACATGTTGCACCCTTAGCATGCATTTTGTGAGGGAACAGACAGATACAAAGATTATATTAAAACAAAAAAGCGCAACGATGTGGAGAGCACAGAAGAGAGCTACCCATGCTAGACGGTGAGGCAAGGGGTAGAGAGCAAAGGGAAGGAGGGACTGTGTGTCCGAACAAGCCACAGCATGACTGTCAGAGGACAGCTGGGGAATTTAGGGTGACTTTCACAAAGTGTGAAGAAGAGAATGGTGGGAAATGGGGCTAGAAAGAAGCCAACTCGAGAGGGGTCTTGTATGACTCACAAGGAGTTTCGGGATGATCCTGGGAGCCACTGAAGGATTTTAACAGAAGAATTCAGACTAATATTTTATATTAGCTACTCTAGGAGTGGTATGAGGGAGGGCTTTGTGGGAACTCACATTAATTGAGCAGCTATGATATACCAGCTTCTTGACTTACACTAGCTCGCTGAATCCTCACAACATCCTGGATACCGCTGTTTCCATTTCATAGCTGGGGAAGGGAGACCAAGAAAAATGAAACGGTTTCCAAGACCCCACAGTTGGTAAGTGATAACACTGGAATTAAAATGCTGTCTGGTATGCAATCCCCGATTTTCCAACTATGCCACCACATTGCACAAAATGCAAAATGAAACATGAACCACCCGTGTGCAACCTAAGTTTCATGACCAGTACATGGATGCTGCCATCAATTAAAGCAGAAGTCACAGTGTTAATGCAGGAGGGGAATCTGGGGAATGGGGCCAGGGACAGGAACATTACTATCCACACTCCCCAGTAAGGCAGATAACATGGAGAAATCCCCAAATGCTTTCTCTATGGAGTTTATATCCCATGGCACTTTGTTAAAAGGAATGACTTATTCTTAAATCACAGTCTCAATCTTTGTCAATTCCTTTCCTATCTGCTTTGTTTGGGTGTGTGTGAGGGCAGGACAGGGGAGAAGGGTGGGGTCTGGGGAGAAATCACATTGGTAATGAAATGTTTCAAACTACGTTACTAAGTCATGAAGATTGAGTTGGAATATTAGGCTTTACCAGCTGCTACTGTACACACAAGGCGCACTATATAACTGGCCAGATGCTATTAGTCACTCTCAAAGACATCTCTGTCTTCTGGAAATGAAACTATTCTCTAAGCAAGTTGGTTTTAACAAAAATAGCCTTAAGAGTGTTACATCTGGAATCAGGCAGAGCAAAAACATATTCTTGCATTGTTCGTTCGTTCTGTGCCTGTATTCCCACTTCAGGAGTCAACAGCCCCACTTTCTGGGTGACAAAACTGAGTCATGAAGAGAAATGACAAGTACGCTTTCACAGAGTTTGTGAAATGTCAGTCTTGGGGTCATGGATTCCAAGCCTGTGGACTCATATCACTTAATGCTTTATCTTCATGCTTCAGAAAGAGAAAAAAATAATATATTTTCGAAGGTCAAAGCATCTAAGAATCAACAAGGAGTTAGAGAAGCCATCATTCCCACATGTTTCTGCAAGGATATTAGAGATTATATCATTCTAAAATAGCAAAAAGAAAAGCCTGTGGTCCTCCTTCCCAATATCAATAAATAATATAAATACAGGAATAACACAGTATGCTGAAGACATGAACAGAACTTTCTAGAATCTGTGACAGCAGTGTTCCCCAAAGTGGGTTCTGGGGAACACTAGTGCCACAGAACACTCCATTGTTCCAATAATTCTGTGAAACACTGAATATTTTATTCTTTTCACGCAGATTCCTAACGCCCTCTGGCACATAAAGGATTTGACAAGTCTTGTAAAGAAATCTGTTTAACCTTCTTTAATTCAGAGTTTTTCAAAATAATGAAAGAGGAACAACAGAAGTGGCTGAATCTCAGTTGAGACACCAGAAAGTTTTATAACATTTCTAGATTCAACTCCATCAGAATACTGAAGTCGAAACTCAAAGCATGAATTTTATGTGATTTCCATTTAATATCATTTTTCACATAAAAATAACAATGATTGTCTACTATGAGCCAGGTGTTCTCCTAGGCCAGTGGCAGCGAGGCAGCTGAAACAAGCGTGTCCATCAGAATGAATTTGTAAGTGCTCAGAGATACCAAGGGGCTATGGCTAGTCACTGAGAGAAAAGTGCATGAGTGCTGTGCAGTGTCGGCCACAGGTGCAGAAGGGAAGAGTGGAGGCATGTGTGCACAAATTTTCCATCCACAAACTAGGCACTGAGGATATATAACTGAATAAAATGTAGGTCCTGACTTCAAGGAGCTCATCTGGGGAGTTGGGGAGGCAAGGCATGTCATCGTATAACTTCAGCATATTGAGACAAGAGCAACAACAGAAGGACCTAATAGAAAGAAGAGAAGAGGGGTGATTGATCAGCTGGCTTCAAAGAGGACAGTTGATCTGACCTTGAAGGATGCCTGCAAGCTCATGGAGTGTGCAGAGGGGGCAGGGTGTCAAAGCTGACACGACTGGTGGAGTCAATACTAACGCAGAGCACAGAAGCGCGAAGAAACAGAGCACATCCAGGGGCTCTCAGCAGCTCCGCTTGGCTGGAGCACAGGGAGTATGCAGCGAACACCTTCCGCTTTTGCTTTGATCATATTTTCCAGGACAACTCTCTCGATCTTCATCACGTGTTTTTTGTTTGTTGGTTTGGGGGTTTTTTTAATGTATTTTTTCACTTTCAGTACTGTGAAGTTTGTTATCCAGCATGCTGAAAGGAATGGACGTTCTGTTTAATTAAACAGCGTGGTTAGTAGAGGATTACAATATACGCAAGAGACAATTTTTATTCTGATTTTCAAAATGGTCCATATGCTCTTACCTAAAACACAGCTCGGCATATTTTATCATACACACGGCACTCCCACTGCTTCCTTGTGATAAGTCACTTTCACCACCATGATACCGTTCACGACTCTGAGCTTTGTATGTTTAGGAAATGAAGATGAAAGTGAACTGACTTTATGATAGATCCCAGAACCACTCTTAAAAATATAAATCACTCAAATTGACTTGTTTTTCTTGGCATTTTTGTCTCTTTTGCAGATGTAACTACTACAGCTCTCCCATGGATGAAATACTAGGTTACAATGTCTACTGTTTTGCTGGGAAACAGCTCATTTTCTCACAGAGAAAGGTGAGGGTAAAATGAAATGGTCAAGAGTCCACCTTGGAAAGTCTTCTGGACAATAACCAAACATAGTCCACAACAGACTTCTTTCAGAGTTGCCGTCACCTCCCCTTGACCCTCTCTGCATTTCACATACAGTCCCTCTACTCCAGGGAGCCGTGGAATTGACGCAAAATGGAGAAGGAGAAAGGATCCAGGGGTACCGAGGAGCACGTGAGGGAATCACTCACTGAAACGGAGGAACAGTTCATCCCCGGAAATAAGATCCAGCGCTATGGCGTTAATTCAGTGTCTTTACTGTTGTGGTTAGTTATGGAGAAATTCGGGGCATCAGAGCTGTTCCTTTAAAGACCGAGGCCACTGTGCTCATGGACGAGCCATCACCACACCATTATGACTAGTTTTCCTACCCACATTTGGCCTGGTTTTCCTATCGACTTCCCAATCCCTGTGAACGTGTGCAGGTATTTCCCCGACAATCTCTACTACTCCCCACTCCACTTGGCCTGTTTGGGAACAGGACTGCTATTCCAAATGCATTCTATTTGGAATGTGCATTTGCCACCGACAACAGACAAATAAGCCAGAAGCAAAACCACTTTTGACTCTGGGATACTAACTGCAACAAATTGCCTGGAAATAACAAAATGAGGCTGAAAAGACTAGGATAAATATTCCCTGCATTTTCTGCAAAATACCAATATTAGCCACCGAAGACACAGGCCATTTAGCTCCTTGAGCATCATTGTATGATCCATAGTTTCCTCACAAGAAGCAAGTTCTGTTTGTGCCAACTGTGTATGATTCTGCTTCTAAAGCATTACTCAAATTCAACATTCAGCTCTGCTCAGAGTATGCATAATACACGAATTAATAACTAATATGAAAAGAAAAAAGGCTCTGCATGAAATAACCTTTTTCAGACTGAGCAATAATCCTCCACGTACAGTAACAAAAATAGATGTAACTTCCTTCTCCTCCTGAGATGTCCAATTCCACTCTCCGTGGGAGACTCATCAATGAACTTCGATAAAACACCCAGGATCATATACGCGTAGGTAATTACAACTGTATTAACCCCTGTCACTGGCTGTGAAGGGATCAGCGTCAATCTGGGCAGTTGCTAACAATAGCGCTCTGAGGGCAATACGCTCAGTGTTACTCAAGATGAGTGTTGACTTGCAAGTGGCACCTGGATGGATTTGGGACAGAATACTTAGATCTTAGTTCTCCTGAGCTCAGCATTAACATAATCCCATTCTATTACAAATTCTCCACCTAAAGGTCCCCTACAGCCACCAACCTGCAGTCAGTCCCCACACCTCCTCAGGGCGGCAGGCTCCATCAGATGCCCAGGTGTCCTGATGTAGGAACTCAGACCTCATGCAAGGTCTAAGTGACCACTGCCCTCATTGGGAAGTCACTCAAGTGCTCAACTCACAAACTTTCCAAAATTTACATTTTAATGTCAGGTCCTCAGAGCCTGGGTCTGGAAATCAACCGGGTCCTTTGTTATCTGTAACAGAGGCTATAAAGAAAGATAACTTATTGAAAAAGTTGGACTTCTAGGACACAGCATACTGAAAAAGCTTGGACTTTAGAGCCTGACAGAGCTGGGTTTAAGCTTTAACTCATTGTCGACTGGTGGCATGAACGACTTTGCAGAGTTTCCGCCTCTCTCAGAGCCGTGACACAGATTAACTGTGAATCTCAGCCGACCAAACACACCTGCACCTAGGAGCGACCTCTCTCGGCACCGACAGTGCCTCACTGGCTTTGTTTCGTTAACACACTGCCCAGCCCTTGCCTATAGCTCCCGGACGGCTAGTATCCTACTCTGGCCATCTCCACGACCCAAGCCCAGGACGCGCTGCGTGACTCACAGTAGGCTCTCAACGTCCACGTCACACTGAAGGAAGAGGAGGCACTTAATTCAGTGCTTCTCAAACTTTAATGTGCATACAATTCACCTGGGAATCGTGTTAAAGAGCATATTCTGATTCATTACGTCTAGCGTGGACCCCAAGACACTGCATCTCAGACAAGCACCAAATAGACCCATGCTTCGAGGACCCCACTCTGAGCAACTCAGTGCTAGTTTCCTTTCTTTTCCTTCCTTTTTGGCCCCGACAATAGTCTATGAAGTGGCAACAGCCGCGAGCCGTTTGTGAGCAGCTCTGAGGGCTGTTTCCCCGCAGTCCAACCATGACCTTCCCTTGACACCAACAGAGGCCGGGGCACCCAGGACAATATGAGTGTGGGGACTGTTAGTGTGAAGATACAACTCTTCCCCATTAGAACAAGCTATCGAGTGAACAATGCTCTTCGTCAGAAAAATAGAAAGCTCCTTAAGGAACAAGAAACAGTTTCGTTATACTTCTAGAGGACAACACACTAAATAGCAATGTGCCGGTAGAAGACACAAATTTCTAAATCACTGACATTTAATACCTTGTATTTCCAAAAAGTGTCATGCTCTCCACTGTCATGTTAACAGAATGAGTATTTATAAATATGCATGCCAGAAACGCAAAGCCATATTTGCAAAGGGAAGCTGTCATCTGGTGCCACACAGCGCCATCTGCCGGGCAGCTGCTGAGGAGCAGCAGAAAAAAGGTAGGATCCTGGTCAGGAATAATAACGCGAAATTTCCTGCAGCTTTTGAAACAGCTTTATGCAAACTAAGGCAGCTTCCTGGGGTTCTGCACTGGCTCATTTGGAGAGAACACCATACAGCAAAAATGCTCTTTTTGCCTAAAAAGGTAGAACCATTTTATAGAGATACGTATACTGATGCGGGACTACAGGCTGAACAGAGAAATCCTTATGGCCGTTGAGAAGAAAAAACTGTTTCTTCCTCCCAAAGAAAAATCTGGTTTTCTGGGCACCACTGGAATTTACCTGACTCTTAATCAACACAATGTTAGTGCACAGTATTTTCAGCACCCGTCACAAACAAGAAATAGACATGAGAAAGTAGCAAAGACAAATCTGTAATCTAGTCACTACTGAATGTAGGTTCCTCTTAAATCCTAAAACTGGTCGAATACTTTAGCACAAATGTCAAGAAAGGAATGAGTGGGAAGATGTGAGGCCTGATAAGTCCTTCCTACTGACATCTTTCAAGGAAAAGGCAACTTGCTCTATCATCATAGTGGCATAATTTTGAAATGATTTTAATTTTCCTATTGAATAGTCTAGTTGCCAGAGCTGATCACCCAGTTCTTAGGCAGTCTTCGATTTTAAAGAATTAAGCAGAAATTTGGGTTTAACTGAACACATTAAAGAATAATAATGCTATGAAATATCTACTTTGGGACGTCAGAAAAAATATAGGTAACAAGCCCTTTCAAGCAATTTTCTACAGAGGATCTCAAAGGGCAATCCTGGCTGTCACCCAACGACCCTTGAAAAGGCTCTGTTGAGGTTTCCCTGAGATTCAGAAGTGGAAAGTATGAATAAAATATAGATCAATAAAGTATTTCACAGGTGCTTTAGAGGAACATTAAGGGAATTGCCTGAGGTCACAAAGACATAACAGTTGGGAAAAAACCTGGGACTCCCAGATTCTAGCTTAAAACACCTAAATACTTCCTCCGTGTAACACTTCTTGGGGGACAATCCCATAATTAATTTAAACAGCTTTCTGGGGCACATTAACGATGTACACAGGCCCTCTGAAAGGAGAAAATGGCTTCCTTGCCACTCATAAGTGGGCCTGTTTCCTCTAGTGAGACCAAGGCACCCTGGAAGGCCCTGGAAGG